>NC_056739.1:440059803-440189803 GCF_019279795.1 Protopterus annectens
GGTTCTCCAAATCTCTAAGTAATTGGTGCCTGTGCAAACATCTGCAGTGCACAGTACTGTAGAGCATTTAAGTGTACTCTCTGACATTTAGGAGACCATGCACCAACTGCAGCATGAGCTGGTGTAGCAGCACAATGAGATTATAGTGATTTTGAGGTATTTAGTGGCAAATGTCTCTGTAGGGGCATCTAAGTTGTCATCCTTTCTGCCTTCCACAGGCTTTGAGGTTCTTGGCCATGAAAGTTTCTGGACCTGATGTGCATATACAAAGGGTGTCCCACATCAGAAGACACAGTATGTTTTATAGACATAATTAGTGTGGCATGTTGGCACATGGCCTTGTGCCCATGGCCATGATCAAAGAAGTTTATTTGACTCACCAATGGGATGCCACCTCAGGCCCTGTAATTTAACCCCACCTCTGCCATGGGATGGATTCATCCTCAAAATGGCTGACAAGTTGCCCACTTCTAATTGGCAAGTAACGGCACCCTCAACCCCACCACTGGTGGATACGATTTCTGGTTCTCCAAATCTCCCTAAGTAATTGGCTGCCTTGTTTCCCTTTTGTGACACTACTCCACTTTATATTGATGCAAAAACCTGCTGTTGTGTTCCCTCCACATGTACAAATGATGATGACTGAGCCCTTCTCACCTCCGCATCCTGTGTCAGTTTGTTGATGTTTGGTGCACCGTATGACAAGGATATGCACTGCTGTGAATGATCTGAGTTTTAAAACATGCATCTGTGTAGTCTGGCTCATGACCACTATTTGTTAAAGCAGATGCTACCACTTTGCCTGTGCTGTAGTGTATTGTGCTTCAACTGTGGGAGTTCCCAGAGCAGTAGCCCTTCCTAACTTATTTGTCTCTGCTCTTCTGGTGTCCTTGGCAGCCAGACATATTCCTCTCATGTTGTAACAAGACACTGAAAGATTGAGTACATATTTATGAGTCAAACATCTATAATATGCCATAGCCTTGGTGCCACTGATTGCCAAGATAGTTAGACTAGGTCCTGTAGTTTATCCCTGTAAACTCTGAAGTGATCGACAATCTGCTTCTTTGTCAGGTGTTGATTTCTTACCTGACATTTGAATTCTTTCCATTGGTGTGGGCAGCAGTGATGCACAGCATTTTCAGCAATGGCTATGATAGCAGCCTTGGCTTACTGCTGCTGCTGTCACTGCTGTATTGCCTAACATGTATGCTCTCTCGTATTCCATGAGTCACAGAGATAAGACTGTGTGTGTTTATGCAGCATCATAAGTTTATATTTATCTGATGCTAATGTCCTGCATTTTCATCTTATGAGATACTCATTTGCATGGGATTTCTCATTTGCATATCATTATGCTCTGCAAATTGCACAGTTTTGACCACTGCACTTTCACTGAACTGGTGTCTTTGGCTTGACCAAACCTTATGAACGGCTACTACTCTTCAGTATGATGAAAAATCTCCTGTCACATAATCACTAATAGTTCTATTACATTTTTTTTAATTAATAGTGCCTTCTGCTATGTCATTTCTAAAAGCAATTATTACAGAGCCCCTGATATCACTTTACAGTGTAGAAAATAAATAATTTGTTTCTGAACTTCACTCATTTAATGAGTCCACTGTTTTTCCTTTTAAAGTTGTGCTGCTTGCAATGTCTAGCCCTGATTGAATTCTTTATTTAAGTTTTCTTTCTTGTATTTTACGTCTGGATGGTACGCACATCACAAGTCTTGTTCTTGATGAAAGAAGAAGTTTTTTCCTAAACTTATTTTTCAGAAGTGTCAGTGTATTTGGCCTATGATACTGTAAGATGTGAAAGTACAGACATTTCTATTGTGTCCTGTTGCTAATAGTTGTTTTCTTTGCCTTCCCAAGGGTGAACAATAACACTTCAACAAGCCTTTTGTTTTATAAAGCCCATTTATCATTAAATACATGTCCACCAAATGGTGGGCCATTATTATTTCTTACAATCCCATGCACATTCAGTAATGGAAATACTTTGTCTTTGGAACTGCAGTATGTGCACAGACAACAGTGACTGACTCAGTCTTATTATATATAATATAACCTTCAGTAATGTCTAACAGATATCTGTTGGTTGAAAAATGACCATTAAAATCAGTTTGGAGTTTCCTCAATAGCCATGCTAGCAACTCTGTCATCTGAACACAAATCGCTGCCCTGATTTGCACATTTATCTGCCAAGCTGCATAAATTTGAGGCATAATTTCTGTACATATGTCAAGATTGTGGAACCAGATTTTCTCTGTCACTAAAGCTTTTATTCCAACTAGTGCTTACTGAATCTCTTGCATTCTGGGGAGATCACTTGTTTGCAATGGCTCTGGTATGACAAATTTGTTTCTTCTCTATATAATTTGCTGACTCTTGATAATACATAACTTAGAAAAATTCAATGTATTGCTTGTTACATTAGTCTGAAACAGTTCATTAATCTTTTAAAGCACTGGCCTATTACACGTTTCTATACGGGTTTCTTCTTCTAAAGTTAGTGCCTTGGAAGCTGAATATCAACATCTTCCTCCTCCAACTACTCTGATTACTTATTCACAATCTGTTGGATAACGTAATATGAACCCTGCTATATTTTCTTTTAGTAGGCTTTTAAGACGTCAAACCCATTAGGTGTTATCCAGTTCATTTTCTTTACTTTGTTTTAAACACCTTTATTGAATGATCACTTTTGACATATTTATATATGTGTGTATATATATATATATATATATATATATATATATATATATATATATATATATATATATATATATATATATAAATGTAGTAAGAAGTTCACATTTGCTAACATCATACATCACAGATATTCTGTATGATACAATCAGTCCAACATTGCATATATTGTTCATTTCCTGCCTTCTCTTAAACCTCATTTCTCCTCCAAAACACTTTTCTGCATGTATTTTTCCCACAATTTCCATTTTATTATGCAATTTGTTCCTAACCTTCTCTATTTGTTATGCAATTTATTCCTAACCTTTTCTAAAGATCCTACTTGCAGTTATTTTATCTGTGTTACAATATTCATTGCTTCAAATACGGTTGGTTTAGACTTTGATTTGCATTTTCCAGTAATTGCTTTTTGGGCACCTACCAGAATTAAACTTAACTAGACCTTACTATGTCTAGACAATTCAGATCCTGTATCCCAGCTCAAAAACAATCTTTAGTTATACTCATTTGCTCACCCATTATTTCTGACAGAGTACTCTGTAGGGAATTTTTAAAGTCTGCCAACTCATTACACTCCCAAAACATATGCTCCCAGCTACCTCTTTCTTCCCCGTCACATCTTCAATATTTGCAATCTACCTGAGGAGAAATTCTTTAGAGTCTGCTTGGGGTATAAACATACTAATAAACACTTCCAAGCAAAAATCCTAAATCTTCTACACTTTGTTGCATATTTGAGAACCATACATATATCCTCCCATTATTCCTTTGTGGATTGCTTATTTAATCTCTCTTATCCCTCTTTTCTAATGTACTCTGATTTATTACTAGAGTTATCTTGCAAAATGTTATATGCCCTACTGATTATCCCTTTTTAGCAGCAACTTCTGTTCTAGATTCAACTAAAAAAACCTCTACCAGTGCAGGAGGATTTGCTTATATCTGATATCAATCCCTGTTAGGGAAAGCAGTTTCTAGCCTGCAGTCCATATGTCTTCTTGGCCTCTTCCCATTCTATTGCCCCTGTAATTATTTATTCCCAATAACTTGGTTCCTTTGCCAGTTTCCTTCAGTAAATTCCAGCCCCTTCTGCCCTATTCTGTGTACCCCTGACTGTAGTCATCCCTATCAGTAGAATATCCTTTCTGCATGTTGGCTTAGTTCTTAGAATACTTTATACCATTTTATGAATACAGTATTCTGTATGATGGTTATTATCCTTAAGGATCTGCATCCAAAATCCCACACTTTTCTTATTTCTTAAATCCCCCCCCCCATTCATCACCATCCCTTTCCACTTAGAATTGTAGCTTCCTGCTTTTGTTATATATAACAGCCTTAACTGTGTAGCTCTAAAATATCCCTTCAAATAAAGTAATCTTAAACCACCTTGTTCTAGCGGAAAGATCAACTTATCCCACTTCACTCTTGCCCTTTTTCCTGCCAGATAAATTAATTCAACTCTTTTTTAATTACTATCCACAACTTTTCCTCTGGTTGTTAAAAATTCCTGACCTATGTATAAAACTAAGTAGAGTAAAAGCAGTTATAGTGCTTGTATCTTGCTATCCATATCCATGGATAAGAGCTTCCATTTTCTCAGTTTTTGTGCTATTGCTTATATAGTATCTTCCCACAAACCCTTAGCTGCCATAACTGCATCTTTTTTAACCCAAACACCAAAACTTCATGTTATCATGTCTCCATAAATATGGATATTGTTGAATGCATTCATGTCTGGGTACATAGTTTACAGCTATAACCTTTGTTTTCTGTTCATTAACTTTATATCCTGAAAAACTTGGAACTGTCTCAAAATGTACCACAACACTGAGATGTCATTTCTGGTTTTATCAAGTACGAAATAATATCTGCAAATAAAGCCAACTTTTCTTGATTACCATACGAACTATATCCTTGAATTTCTAAGTCCCTTAATTTCTATGGCAATAATTCTAAATATAAAACAAATAACTAAGGGGAAAGAGGACACCCATGCCTGTTTCCCTTATTCAGACACAACTTCTTAGAGAGGAACTTTTCCACTTTGATTTTTGCCTCAAATTCCTCATATATCCTAACTAACCTTATTATTACAATAGGGAATATAATTGCTTCCATTGTCCTACTCCTAAAATCTCCGCTTACTCTATCAAATCGTTTCTCTGCATCAAGATCCAGGAACAACAGCAGCACTTTCTTACAAACTGCTTCCCTCTGGATCATCATTGTTCTATTAATGTTGTCAAGTGCTGCCTCCCCCCTACAAAGACATATTCAGTTTTGACAACACCTTTGCCATTCCTTTAGTCAATTTTAGACATAAACACTTTATCGTCATGGTTTAAATTTGAAAGAGGTTCATAAGTAAGTACTAAGCTAGCTGCCCTTGTGGACCACTTTACTTTCAAAATATCCTATCCCATTTGGTTATGGATTGGCCTCACCCATCCCATTATCGATAATTATGTATTACTCCTAATGAGAAAAACTGGGATCAAACCATAGATAATTTGATGGGACCCATGCATGGGATAAAGCATTTAGGAGCTGCATCTATTGATTAATAGTACAGGGGGAAGTCTAGCAGAAAGTTTCCCATCTATAGATCTAAGCTGAGCTTGAAAATAGACAGGAATGAACTTTGTTTTATGTGGATTGAGAGTCTGTTCCACAGCAGCAGTATCCTCTGTGAAATATACCTGTCCCATCAAACCATTCTGTCAGTGTTGCAGAAATGGGCTTATATGAAACTAGATCTGTTGTGCCTTTATCACCTTTAGGTATTACAGACACTACATCTTTTTCCCAGGTTGTTGGTACTTCACCTCCTTTACTGTTGAATAAAACATTCCAGAACATTATCACTTCCTTCCCTTCTAGCTTCTATACATCAACCAGAATAACATCTATCCCTGGAGACTTTTCTATGTATTGGTTATACATCACCATTTTTATCTCATCTCCTCCTACTTTAACTGTTAATTTTTCAGCCTCATACATTTCAGACCTTGGCATTTTTTTTAATATCTCTGAAGGATCTCTGTTTATTTTTCTTGCTATAGGTTTCCCAAGTTTGGCAACAACAATTTCTGCTTTCTGTTGCCTAAATCATTATGCTATAAGCTTTTGTGCTGTGGAGTTGTTATGAAAAACGGCCTAGTAGCAATCTTTCTAAACTCATGCATATTATCCATGTACTCCCTTATTTTCTGTTTAGCACTCTCCAGTTGTGCCTCTTCTTGTTCTGTGAAATTCTCCCTATTTTGCAATACTTTAACACTTCTTAGACCCTCTGAATAATTCTTGATACTTCTTAACCATATCTCTTTTTCTTTTATTTCTCCCTATGTTTAAATCCCAGTTTCAACTTCTGGAATACTTTCTATCTTCCCTAACAACTCCCAAATTATTTCCATGACTTATTCCTTAAATTCTGTTTATCAGATAGGTGGGGTAGCACCACTCTCTCATCTTTACTTCATTACCTTGCATTTTATTATCTTGATTATTCTTGGCACATGATCTGAAATAGTTATTGGATGTGTGTCAAAGCTCTCAAGTAAAAGCACATGTTGCTGTGAAATGTAATTTCTGTCTAGTCTAGCCCAGTTATTTAACCTTGGGGAATAATATGTAAATTCTTTGAGTTTCTATTATTAAATTCATGTCTTACATAGCAAATATTTTCAAACATTTCTTCAGAAATCTACTCTCTTTTGTGATAATTTCACTTAAAGGCCCCCAAATACATCCACATTGCTGCAAATCAAATTCCATTCCCCACCTATGAATACTATTCCTTGCTGAAAGTCGATTATTTCTCCCACAATTTTCTGAAGCTCCATGATATCAGTTTTAGGTCAAATATAAATACACATCAGCATAATGCTCCTCCCTTGAAAGTTGCCCCCTCACTTCCCGAAATCTACCATTATCTTTTTTTTTACTCTTCTATCACTGTTGGAGCTCCTCTAGCAATTAATATAAGTACTATGTTTTTCCTTTGTCTCAGATATTCTGATGAACATTCATCCTGAAATCCTTTCTTTTTCAAATCCACATACTCAGCTCTTTCTAAACGAGTCTCTTGTAACATTGCTGTTTGCACTCCGCATTTCAGAATATAAATCCGCATTTCAGAATATAATTGAGTATTCTTTCCTTTGTGTGTGTATATGGGTGTGTGTCCATGTGTGTGAGGGAGAGGATTATTCACATTAGAAGATAATATGGAATGTGTTGCCATTATGATAAGAAATCATTTCCACCTATTAAATATGACAGCTTTGTAAATGTCTTTTTCTACCTTTTACATGCACCCACCAATGTTTGGCAGGTTGATATTTTTTACATTTTTTTCTTATTAGCCCTCTTTGAACTTATGTCCCATTTTATAAGAATTTTTATTTTAAGAAAACCCTCAAAAATCCCACACCCCAGAACACCCCAATTCTCTGTAAACTTAATGCAAATACACAAAACTATGTATGTCTTCAAATAATTAGGTTTACCCCTCCTAATAGGAACAATTGTCCCAAACAGACAGTTGCAAACAGGCCTGACCTAACCTTAGTTAAGACGTATGTTGCTGCCTATGCTCTCACCTGCACTTATTGGTGCCTGTTTGTTTATATCTCATTCTCCTCTCTGATGTGAAAAACAACTTGCATGAAAACATTAACTTTTAGCTTTGAAGGAACCATTGCTTTGGCTTTTTCATTGCCCTGTAATCAGTGTATCTCCATGGAAATGTAAGGAAAAAGGAAAAATGTAGCCCCCAACTGCAGGCTTCTAAAGACATGCTGAAACATTTATTGCTAAAGGAAAACTTACATTCAGTGTTCTCTTAATTACTTGTCTCCACTTAAAACTTGTTACATTAAGCCAAGGATTTTATACCAGATGTTCACCTATGCAAAAGTAAAAGAAAAGATATAATCTCTACACGTATTATGATCTGTGTACTTTTCCACCCCAGCCCTCACCTTAGCAACTCCATATTATAGCCTATTACCTTAAGCATGCTTTCGTCTAGCTTTTTTTTCTCTTTTTGCACTGCAATACCTACATTTCTTCATACTAAAAAGAAAAAAAGAAGGAAAAAAGGCTTCTGTTTACTTTATTGTCTTTTTTAAACACCTTTATTGAATTATCACTTGTGATATAGGCAAATTTACATTTATACAAAAATAATCAAATTGTATTAAATTAACATTAACAAACATTGTTCTTCACATATATTGCTATAGATCATATAACCTAAGTAACATTGCATAAATTATTCAATTCCTGCCCCCTTTTTTAAACAAGAAACATCTTTATTAAACCATCACTCACATAAGCAAGCCATACCATTTCTAGACAATCCCAATTCTGTATCATAGCTCAGAAAAATTATCTCCCTCATCACATCAGTCCACCCACTCAGCATCTCTGACAGTGTGGGATCGCAGGGAATCTCTATAGTCCATCAACACACCACACTTCCAGAAAATATGCTCCCAATTACCTCTTTCTTCCCCTCACACATCCAACATTTGCTGTCTACCTGAGGAAAAATTCTCTAGAGTCTACTTGCAACAATAACTACAAATGCCTTACTGTAAAACATACAATTTATATCATGAAAAGTTTTATAGGAACACTGTTAAGAGCAGAAATTATTTTACTTACAGTTATTTTTTTCCTTCCTCTTCCCTTCCCTTTAGTGTCCTTCCAAACATTATACATGAAGTGAGGGCAATACCTTTCAGTTCCCCACAAGTTTAACAAGGTCAACAAAAGTTCATTTTTCTATTTCCTTTTGATGGTTTGTGATCTCACGTGTATTCATTAATTTCTGTGTTGCTGGTCTTCTTCATGTTCACCTCTCTCTCCCAACTCCAGACTCTGGTTCAATTCCAAGGTGCTCACTAATCTTCTAGTCAACTCCTGTGCTTTTCTCTGTGTCTCAAGAATTTTCCTTTGGAACATTGAAGAAGGTTTCACTGGTGAAGTCTTTCCATGTGATTTATTACCAGATTAAAGTTCCTTTCTGCTTGAGGGCTCACTTTTTGTTGGACAGACTTTTGTATTTCCTCCTTAGCCTGTTCTGCATCACAAAATTACTTTGATTCTCTAGTAAAAAAATATTCTGAAGACAGCTGGATGCAGCAGCTTGAATCTCACACCTGCCTCTCAACATTCCCTGATTGCTGGAATAAATGTATTTCTCTTCTGTCTAATACACTATGAATAATCATTTTCCACAAATACTCTACTGTCTCCACCTTTAAGACTTTGCCCTTCTTCCACAGTTCTATCATGATCAGCTGTAGAGTTGTATCTTTACTAATATAGGTCTCAGCTGTGTTCTTGTAGCCAGGTTTGGAACATACATGAGATGTGCCCTTTCAATTAACAAATCCTGCTGTGGAATACCAGTCCATTCCTTAAGTGTGCCTTAATTAAGTTATTACAGTCTGTACCTTCCAGTTTCTATGGTACAGCAGAAAATCTCACATTTATTCTATGTTCTCTGTTCTCTAATTCTGTCTTTTTTGAAATCTGTTCTTGAGTAGTCTCATACTCTGCCAGTCTTTTCTTCATTTTGAGCTCTGATTTTTGTAGTTTTATCAGTTCATCTGAATATCTCCTTAAAGTTTCTTCCATTTTTCCAAGTTTTTGTTACTTGCGTCAATATACTTTTTCAGTGTTTCATTTATTTTAATCAGCCCCGAGCATATTTGACTTATTTTGTCCTCCATATTTCAGAGCCACCCCCAAGCCTTTCTGTGTTGGAGGGAAGCCTTCCAGCTTATCAGTGGGAGTGGTAAGTAGGTAGCCTATCTACCACAAGAGGAGTGGTTTCTGGCCCAGAAATTTTAATTTATTGACCGTTTAAGCAGTTTTTCCATCTCTTTCAACTTTCTGGATTAAAAGCCTGTATTTGCACTTGTTTCCCACCTTTACTGTAACTAGTTTAGTCCAGGTACAGATTTGCTATATCCAGGACTTTTTGTAAGCTTCTGAGTGGTACCAAAGTCTGCTCTTCATTTTTTTCCCTTAGATCTGCTAGTTCTCTCCTCTCCTGCACTTTTACTAGCTTATTAGTCTAGCACTGTACCAGATTTCTTGTAGCAATTATTGTAGCACACAAAGTGCTACCAGCAATAAACATTCTACAAGGAAACAGCTCCAGTATGTATTATTAATGCCCACCTCTCTAGGCATGTCTAAAGGTCAGTTCCCTGTGTTTTCTCCTATTAACCTTGTGAACTTGGGCATCTTGAGGCAATTCCGCCCAACACTCAGACATGCGAGAGATGCACTAATATATCCAAACTGGAAGCCACATACTCTCCAGCCAGTACTGGAATAGCTGGTCAAGAGGAGAATGTCAGCACTTGCACCACACCACATGGAACACATAGCCGTCCAGAAAACACACCAGCACTACCTTCACATAAAAACACAAACCACAGATTGGAGGCTGTCAATAAAAATCTACCCAAACAGCAGAGACCTCCAAGGAAAAAATGCACTCAACCACCACAACATAACATTAATCATGAGTCACATAACTCTCCTAAACAGTGTGCCACTCAACCAAAGTCCCTAAGGCAAAACAGCATCCTCAACACACTAGTCATAAGTGACTCGATAGTGAGGCACACTGATGTCCCACTCACTAGGCTGAAAAAGGAGAAAAGAACAACAAATGCAGCCACTGTAGATAAACTTCACCTTCTCCAAAAATATGGAACAATAGGCATAAGTAGAAAAAATGGAGAACGGAGAGACCACAGCATAAAACCAACGATTTATTCAAATCCAAACATTCAACAGGTACCAACAGTAAGCGCTTTCACATCCAACTGATGCTTCTTAAGACTTCATTCAAACAAAACATTCACTCCATTTAAATACATCATCAATTAGATGAAATAACCAATTAACCAATTTCTGATCTTAATGGTAAAATCCTTTAAAACATAATAAATATACAAGACATACATCTATATGAGCATAAAAATAAAAATATATAAATCTATTAAAAGTTACTTGAGCCTTCTAGCGGCAAGTAAAGGTTTTATAGAAACCTATTTGCCTATTGTTCCATATTTTTGGAGAAGGTGAAGTTTATCTACAGTGGCTGCATTTGTTTCTCTTTTCATTTATCTATTGATACAGTTTGTGCTAGCCCTGTGGGAAATGGCTGAAGGCAGAATGAATGAGCCACTTAACAATGTATATCCTGAGGTAACTGTTGCAACAAATCGTGATACTAACTTATTATTGTTGTATGAACCTTCTGAAGAATTAATGATTGATGGGCAATTCAATTATGATGAGAAACTGTTTGTTAATAAGTTGCATGAACTAGAAAATGAAATAAACAAATTTAAACACCTACAATGGCAGCGGCTACATTTTGAAGCCTGCCTGTCACAGCGTGTAGTCCCAAGAGGATTAGGAGTTTTAACCATGCCGACGTCAGGTGAAAGTTATCCAGAATTGTTAAAACGCTGGCGAAGGATTAATTTGGAGACTAGCTTTAAATATATGGAACTCTTGATTGAGTTCCATAAACCCACTCAGGATATAGTATTAAAGAACATACAATTAAAGCAGCAACAGTTGCAAGAATTGGTCCCTGCGAGTATATTTGAAAAAGCCATCAAACAGACTTTGTGATAGCATAAACTTTTTTGAGCAACAGTTAATCAGTCAAAAGAAGAAAAAGATGGACAGGGACTTAAAAGATTTTAGGGCCGGTAATGTCTTTTCTTGGCCCAGGCGCTATGGTAATGATACTGAAAATATGGTACATAGCTCCAATAGTAAAGAATCATCTGTTAAATGTGATAACTGAACTGTCACAGAATCAGCTGATAAAAAAAAATGTTTTGGTGGAAGCTACTAACGAAAATAACACATCTGTCGATGGGCCCAACATGGACAGTCTTGATAATTTTATGGTGACTCCTGCAATATTAAGAGAGTCCCATGCATTAGAACCTGTTGTCCGAAGAAAAGAGTCGATACCAATTACCACTTCTAGTTCTGTGGATTCTTTGTCCCCCCCCTTTACCTATTCGCAAATTGGAATGGCCCAGGAGGGGTCATTTCGGTGAGTCGAGGAAGGAAGCGAAGGCTGCCCTCACAGGAAAGAACTTCGAATCGTACGATAAAGAGGATGTAGGAACAACAAAAACAGACATATAGACACTTTGGTTTTTAATTTGTCTGAGCGTCCGCTAATGCTGCATGAACAGTCTCTACTTCAGCGCGGACTAACTTTTATTCCATCTGTTGATACACAGTATGTAGACACTGTTTTAGACATAAAAACTTTTGCTCGAAATGTGATGTTAAAAGTCATGTTTGGCTCTGATAGTTCTGTTGGCAATGATAACAATTTTAAAAAACCTAGTACGTTTGTACCTGTGCTTAATGCATCTTTAGAAACCTTCTGCAATGTGTGTGAGAATGATTTGATGTCTATTTTTATGCTAGGTGGAAAAAACATAAAAGGAAAATTTCATAACTTAACAGCAAGTGAGTTTAAAGCTCTAAGAGCACTGCAGAATGATGAATCCATATGCATCAGACCAGCTGATAAGGGAGGGGGGATTGTGATTCTGGATACTATGTACTATGAGAAGGAAATGAACGATATGCTAAATGATGTACTATGTATTATGAGAAGGAAATGAACGATATGCTAAATGATGTACTATGTATTATGAGAAGGAAATTAACGATATGCTAAATGATGTACTATGTATTATGAGAAGGAAATGAACGATATGCTAAATGATGTACTATGTATTATGAGAAGGAAATGAACGATATGCTAAATGATGTACTATGTACTATGAGAAGGAAATGAACGATATGCTAAATGAAGTACTATGAGAAGGAAATGAACGATATGCTAAATGATGTACTATGTACTATGAGAAGGAAATGAACGATATGCTAAATGATGTACTATGTACTATGAGAAGGAAATGAACGATATGCTAAATGATGTACTATGTACTATGAGAAGGATATGAACGATATGCTAAATGATGTACTATGTACTATGAGAAGGAAATGAACGATATGCTAAATGATGTACTATGTACTATGAGAAGGAAATGAACGATATGCTAAATGATGTACTATGTACTATGAGAAGGAAATGAACGATATGCTAAATGATGTACTATGTATTATGAGAAGGAAATGAACGTTATGCTAAATGATGCATTAACATATACGAATGTAACATTATCAGATATAGATTTGATTTGTAGTCACGTTTTCAGCACGTTGAATGACTGTTTTTTAAGTCACATCATTTCCAAGCAATTATTGGAATATTTCCTAATTTTGCATCCACTTATACCTTTAATTCAGGGCCAACCTAAGCTGTATAAAAATCCCAGCAACCCCCCACTAAGGCCGATTGTGTCTGGTAGAGGGTGGATTACCCATCCATTATCAGTTTTTGTTGAGAAGTGGTTGAGGCCTGTGGCTGATAGGTCTGAGCAGGTTTTAAAGGATTGCAAACAATTGTTATGTGATTTATCGTCAGTTACCGTGAATAATCAGAGTATGTTGAAGGAAAGCTGGTTGGTAACTTTAGATGTAAATTCTTTATTTACTGTTATACCCCATATCTATGGTATTGAAGAAGTAAAAGTGTACTTAGAGAATAATAGTACATACGGTGCAATACAAACTGATTTAATATGTATGCTACTTGAAATTATATTGGAGAATAATGTGATGCTATGTAACCACCAGGTTGGCTTCACAATACCAGTAGGTTGCCAGGCACCTAGTATTACTGTTGCACAGCTTAAAACAGCACTGTTCAAGTCCAAGAATACAGCTTCTATGGGACCTGACAATATCCCTGGCTGTGTTCTACATGAACTACAGAGAGAACTGGCACCTCACCTGTGTGCCCTGTTCAACCACAGCCTCACCTCAGGCTTTGTCCCTACCAAATGGCGCACTGGTACAGTCATCTCTCTCCACAAAGGAGTGATTACAGACCCTGGGAACTATTGCTCCATTAGCCTGATGAGTCTGATATGCAAAGCTATGGAACGCATCATCATGGACCTAATAAACAAGAATATAGGGAATCTCCAAACTCTGGATCCCACAGTTTGGTTTTGTGAAGGGCAGATCATGCCTACTCAACCTGGTCAACTTCTTTGAGTCAGTCACCAGAGCTGTGGATGAAGGCAATGCATTTGATACCATTCCCCACTCAGGAATCATAGAAAAACTCACTAAGCTAGGCATCAACCCGTATATCTCTAGGTGGGCTGTAAACTGGCTCACAGATAGAACCCACAGTGTGAAAGTAGCTGACTCCAAGTCAGACTGCCAACCAGTCATGAGTGGAGTCCCACAGGGTTCGGTCCTGGGTTCTGTCCTATTTGGTATCTACTTCTCTGAAGTCCAGGCCAACATGCAGGGACTCTGGCTGACAAAGTTCACAGACAATTGCAAGTTGGGAGCTATTATTAACTCCCCAAATGATGTTGACATCCTACAGAAAGGCCTCACTGAGACCAACAACTGGTGTCAAAACCATGGCCTTAAGCTCAATGCCAAAAAAATGTGTCGTCATCCCCCTTGGGAAAAAACCCTGTTCCCATGAGTTACCACATTGATGGTAGTCCATTGAAGACAGAAGGCATTGTAAGAGATCTGGGACTACAGATTGACAGCAACCTCTCTTTTGACCACCACATTGCCACTGTGGTCAGAAAGTCCTTCTGTGTGGCACATCTCATTACTAAGGGTTTTGCTTCCAGGAAGAAAGAGGTCATTGTCTCCCTCTATTCTTCCCTCATTAGGTCAGTCATCGAGTACAATGCCCCATTTAGCATATACCTCACTAGACACCTGCAACAACTGGAGAGGCCACAAAAGTACCTGACAAAGAGGATCCTAGGCCTTAAACACTTGTCCTATATGGACAGACTCAAAAAACTCCAGCTATTCTCTGTCTCATATTGCCTACTTAGAGGCAATCTCTGCTTGACTTACAAAACCATGTCTGACCCAGCTCTGTTAGAAATGCTACATCTAAAGAAATCCCAATCCCTCCGCACCACACTGTCCAGAGACCTCTACCTCATTACCACAATCAACAGAACATGTTGGAGGGACAGGTTCATAACCCAGAGACTGCCCATGCTATGGAATAGACTTCCCATACATGTCAAGCAGAGCACCTGACTGGCCCTGTTCAACAGAAATCTTGATGAGTGGATGGTTAAGAGAAAATTCACCCCGGGGATCACTCCAGTGGCTCTCCTTGACAGAGGCACTGGGATATAAGGTCGAGTGGCACGATGTCAGGGTAATCCTATGGGCTAGGTTGTAAAGGCCCCAGGGCCATTAGCCTAGTACACACTTATGAACCTATGAGCCTATGAAGCCATATCTTGTTCCAAAGCTGGAGCTTGAACTGCTTTTTGCAGAACAGCTACAAGATTCTTTTCAGTCAGTGTTTTCTCTTCACCTTTTCTAGTTGATTTCTTTCAGGTACTCTTAGTTTCTTCTTTGCTAGCATTCAGGCAATATACTTACTAGCCAATAGCTGAATTTACTAAAAGTGAAAGAGTTCTTGGCCCTTGTCATTCATTTTTTTTTTCAGTCTAGAAGAGCTTGAAGTTAAGCTGCTGATCAGTGAGCAGCCATCTTTGGGGGTCACCTTATACTGGAGTCAAGTTCATTTTCTTCGTTGTTTTCAGTGAAAAAGGGATGTCCTTTTGTGAGGTTCATGTAAGAACTTCAGTGAAATACCTGATTTATTATTCTTGCTTTATAAATTGTATGTTTCAGCATGCATTATTCTAGTTTTTCTTTTGTCTTATAATCAGGCAGTAGAAATTATTTTGCTATTCTAGGCTGAGACTGTTAATTAAAACATCCACTAAATTGGCAGAGGATACTTGCTGTCGTATCAAGATAGTTCAGGATTACTGTACTACAAGAATGGATTTGGATTCAAGCCAGATAAATTTGACTCATGTATGAGGTTAACTGCAGTATATAAATAATGACACCGGTATGTTCTGAATGCAGAACAGTTATCTTAACATTGGTCTTTTCATGTTATACATATAATTGTATTTTATTATGCATTATTGTTTTTTAGGAATTCTGTTATTATATTATTACTGTTACTGTTGTTGTTATTATTATTATTATTATCATTACAACACTAGTGAAATCCTCCAAAGCAAACTTCGAGTCCAAATTGGCCACATCTACTTGAGACAGTCATAAGGCCTTCTTCACATATGTGCGCAACCTCGAAGGAAGCACCCAGATCTTTTCAGAACTGCTGGTCAAGGGCACCACATATACAAACTTGCTGGCTGACAGATTCAGCAAAACTTCACCCCTCTGCCCCCCCATCAGTAAATCAGGACATCCCCAGTACCTGCCCCCTTCACCTTATAGTTAGGGAAGAGGTCATCACTGCTGTCTCAAAGGCAAAAAATACAGCATCCATGTGACCCAATAACGTACCAGGCTGAATCTTACATGAACTCAGGCAGGAACTTGCAGCACCATTAGCCACCCTATTCAACCAAAGCCTGAGTACTGGCTTCATCCCAGCTGAGTGGAGGACAGCCACTGTCATCCCTTTACACAAAGGTGGAGCGTTCACCGATCTGGGAAGTTATAGACCCATCAGCCTAACTAGCCTGATCTGCAAGGCTGTGGAACGGATTATTATGGACCTCATTAACAAGGACATTGGCAACCTCCAAACACTTGATCCCACACAGTTTGGCTTTGTCAAGGGGAGGTCATGTCTGCTAAATTTGGTCGACTTCTTTGAGACAGTCATCAAAGCCATGGATGAGGGGAAGACGGTGCACACCACCTACCTTGACCTGGCCAAAGCCTTTGACACTATTCCACACTCGGACATAATACATAAACTCTCTCAACTAGGCATCAATCCATATGTTACCAGATGGGTAACAGACTGGCTCACTGATAGAACCCACCTAGTCAAAATAGGGGAAGCCACCTCAAGCAGTAGACCCGTAACAAGCGGGGTACCCCAGGGTTCAGTCTTGGAGCCTCTGTTATTTGGGATATACTTTTCTGAGGTGTAGTCAAAACCAGTGGGCTATGGCTGACCAAGTTTGCAGATGACTGTAAGCTGGGTGCTGTCATCAATTCCCCTAGTAATGTAGACATCCTCCAAGAGGGTCTTACTCAGCCAAATGACTGGTGCCAGAAACATGGCCTCAAGCTGAATACCAAAAAATGCATCATCATCCCCTTTGGGGAGAGTGACGTCCCCACAAATGATCACATTAATAACAATGTCCTAAGCACGCAATCAGTCGTGAGGGTTTTGGGCACCCAGGTTGATAGCAACCTGACTTTTGACCACCATGTTGCTTCCATTGTACGGAAAGCCTTCTACATGGCCCACCTCATAAGTAAGAGTATCTCATCCAGGGACAAGGAGGTCATAACATCCCTGTATTCTTCCCGTATAAGGGCCATTATTGAGTACAAAGCCCCTTTCTGCATGTACCTCGCAAAGCATATGCAACAGCTGGACAAACTGCAGAGGTTCCTCACCAGGAGAATCCAGGCCCTCAAACATCTACCATAGACAGACAGGCTAAAAGCCCTATCCCTCTACTCAGTTTCATACAGACTCCTCGGAGGGGACCTCTGTCTGGTATAGAAGATGATCATGGACCCCATCTTGATGGGACTGCTGCATATCTGCAAGTCAAGCTCCACTCGAGTAACTCACACGCGTGGCCTCAACCTGGTCTGTGACATCAACAAGACTTGTTGGCAGGACAGATTTGTATCCCAGAGACTCCCCCATCTGTGGAATAGACTTCCTTTCCACGTCAACCAGAGTACCTCTTTACCCCTTTTTAAGCGCAACCTGGATAACTGGATGGGAAACAGAAAATATACCCCTGGGATTCCACCCTTGTCCCTGCTGGGCAGGGGCATCAGGTGCTGACTTGTAACCTCCTATGATCCTATGACCATGGTTTATGTTTAGTGAATTTATGTCTGCTCTGAATCTATCATGTAAAGACAGAATGTTTACTTGTTTCAAAAATGACAGCGTTCTTCATTTCCTGGGCATATGCTTAAGGGAAGTTATTCTTTTTGGTACCTACAGACAAACAGACATATCTAATAACTTTTGTAATTTTTTAGGCTTTTGTACATTACTTTTCTAAGTTTGTCTCCACTATGTACAACTACATTTATCTTTTTCCTGTAATTCATTTCATTATGCTTGGCTTGTTCATCAGACATCTCTGGTGTTCTCAACATGGTTTTATAAGTATTTCATTAGAAGACTCAATTCTGTGAGAACTATCCTTAGTTTAGTAGATAACACATCTATATTATCTGATTTTGTAGTGCAGTTATTGTCTTTGCACATCTATGATTTATTGTCATCATTCTTAACCTGTTTTGGTTATGTTGTATATTTCTGACTGAGTACCTTTCTTTCACCCAAAGTAATTGATCGTCTTTGCCTTGACCTCCAAATATTTATCAGTTTCAGCTGCAAAGGGAAATCTATACCATATAACTTTCTGCTTAATATATAAACTTTAAATCTAGTGTTAATAATTACATTACTTGCAGTTAAATAAATAGCAAAACATTGCAGCCAGCTAGCCCCAGTGCCATGCAAGGATAAAGCCCAACAACTGCTCCTGCCCTTATTTGATTGACACGCTGTCAGGGTAGGATGGGAGTACCCATTATGGGTGGAATGTGTTCCATTCAGTGATGGAGGCTGTGTCTTTAGGATGGGCTTTTATCTTACCAAGTTATCACGTGGTGGTAGCATTTATTGCAAGTATCTGCCTCACTGGTGATACAGGCAACACATCCCCCTGGGGTGAGGTTAGACCTTGCATAAATAATGTCTTATAGCCACAATGGCAGTGAGTACACAAAGCATCAATATGGATGTCTGAATGATGGCCTCCTTTAGATAGATTTCACTCCTACACTAGGCAGGCATTCCCAATATACTTTGGATCAAGTTGGCATGTCCAGTTAGAGGGTGCTTGATGACCAGCAAAAATAATACAGAAAAGAAGACATTGCACCCATTTGTGCAATTTTGACCAAGCATAAAACTGTACATCATCAATAGTCATATAATGGCAGGATTGTTGGTGCCCATTCACTCTTGCTTAGTGGTACTTTAATATATATTTTTTAAGTTTTTAAATATATTGACTGTGATTTTCTTTGTGATTTTATGGCAGCTAACCGCATGAGACTTATTGGCTATGCTGACAGAGACTCAATATTACAGTTATCTTATACACTGTTTGCTTTAACGAAAATACTTAATTATACATATGTTCTCTGTAGCATCAGTGTCTTCTTACTGTATGTAAATTAGTTATCAAAATAAAAGCAATTTTTAAATATCTTCCATGTTATACAAGGGTCTGTATTTATGTTCTACCAGACAGTAGTCCTTTTTCTTAATGACATTTTCATTTTATTTTCTCATGTTTTTTTCTTCCTCTGACTCATCAGCTGTTGTATTTTTAGAACACGTTGGTTAATCCCATGGCTTCTATTAGCATGCTGTCTATGAAAGTAGGAATCATGGTGTTGGGCCCTTTGGGGCATGTTTGTATACAGACAGACCAACATAAACACACACACACACACACACACACACACACACACACACACACACACACACACACACACACACACACCTCCTACAATATCAAGCATTTCTTCAACATTTCTTTGCATGCAGCTAACATAATGTAACCTGGTGCAGACCTCCAGTCCTTTACTAGGTGCTGGCTTGTACAGTGGGGCCAGCAGACTCCCTTTCTCCAGTATTAATTGAGCCAGCAGTAACTGCTTGGTTCCTGCTGTTAACATTTAGATCAGTAATTGATGCTGGGTCCTTTGGGTCTCCATTCAAGCTTTATCTGTCTGAGCCATAAATCCTGCTTTCCTTATTGTTTTATTTTCTGTTCTATTCAGAATACTAAAGAGAATAAAGACTTGCACAAAGGAGTGACTGAACTAGTGTCCCATGCTACCCTGTATGAATCTTATCTTAAAGGACCTTTTGTTAAAATGAAATCCTGCTGCAGAACAGATGTTCTCCAGCAAGGTATTAATATTAAGGAGACCCCAATAAAAAGAAGTCTGTGATGCTGTAGCAACCTTTTAAATTGCCTTGAAGCATAGACAGAAAGAAAGAAACATCTGCCACAGCAGACTTTGGTAAAATAAAAAATAAAAAAAAAAGTAATGCAAAGAACTGTAGTAGCAGCAGTTAGAAATGGGTTGGTGTGTGTCTGCAAGTAAATGGTGACTTTGTAATACCTTTTTGCCATTGTTTGTATATTTCTTTTTTACTTGATCACAATAAGACATCTGAGATGTACACAGTCAAGAAGATAGCTGTAAGTGTGTGTGTGTGTGTGTGTGTGCGTGTGTGTGTGTGTGTGTGTGTGTGTGTGTGTGTGTGTGTGTGTGTGTGTGTGTGTGTGTGTGTGTGTGTGTGTGTACACAAGTGCCTGTATGTGTGCATGTTTCTGTATGCTTGTGTGCAGAGGGAGCTGTAATGTTTTGCATTGCAATAGTCTGATATTACTGCTGCCGTTTTTATGCATTTCCTCATTTATTTTATCACAATAAGACATATGTGGTGTGTGTGTGTGTGTGTGTGTGTGTGTGTGTGTGTGTGTGTGTGTGTGTGTGTGTGTGTGTGTGTGTGTGTGTGTGTGTGTGTGTGTGTGTGTTTGTGCTTGTGTATGTATATTCTAAAATGGTTTTGCAGTATATCCAGGACCGATCTTCTGATATATGCCAATTGATTATCAAGAGAGGTTATAGTTCTGTGACTAGGATAAAACAAGTCTAGGAAAACTTAATTAAAATGTACACTGATGCGAAACAAATGCAGTGGTGATTATTTTTTAGTTAAGGAACAGAGTCACTTTTCCTACAGTTTGCAAAGAATTGCTGTATGCTTCAAAATTGTGATTTTTTAGTTAAGTACTGAGTGGAGCAGAAGTGCATTGTAGGAAAGTAGTTGCCACAAACTGCATTACCAGCAGCCCAAGTATGTCTAACAAAAACATTAAGTATCACTTAAATGTAGCCGTGGCAGTAGGGGTGTATGGTTTAGAAATCACAGCCCAGCAGAAGTAGAACAGGATTGTAATGCACAGATTGTACCTGTAGAGTGAACCTTCCTTCACAGCTAGCCACTGTGACACTGCCTTCACATCTTTACACCTTCCATTCATTCTCCATTTATCCACCAGATGCCTCATCCTACAATATTTTTTTGACTTGTATTCAGTAGCATACTGTTATATAAGGGAGAAGATTTTACAGTTTACCTTTACAAGGTCACAAACAAAATATGCAAACAGTCAAACATCCAATTTACATGGTCAGATATTGCACTTTTGAATGTTTAAAACAGTGAAAGTTCTGATCAACAAATTTGACATTCTGGGAATGTCGAATGTTTTCAAAACACCTGACATTTCCGGATGTCTCCAAACACCGTCATGCAGGGGGGCAAGCTCCCCTGCACCCCCACACCCCCTGCTAATTTAATACACTAACTCCAAGATTGCACTACAGTGAGGGAAGGGGTACATGTTCCAATCCCCACTGTAGTGCAATCTGCACTCTGAATTGCCGAATTCGCATGAGCAAATGCACACTGGAATTCGCTATTGTGAATTTGGCAATTCAGTGTCAACATTCCCAACTTTTGAAATTGTACTTTCACACATCTGCCCTCACACGTGCACTTCAACATTATGAAGGCAAACAAATTTTGCTTAGCTTTTAAAGCCATTGCTAATTATGATATAAGAAGATTATCAGGGCTCAAGACTGTAGAGGGTAACAGAATCCTTTGTAACACATATCCTTCGTACAAGCTTAATATGAAACAGAAGGCTGAAAAAGATGAGGTATGGTACCCAATCAGTAGTCAGATTCTGGAATATACTCCCTTTAGTCATCAGACATCATAAGTCCCTGTACTCCTTTAAAAGAGATCTACATTTTTGGGAGGGACCTTCAGCCTTTTCTACCAAAGTAATGGAATCTGTGTTCTCAAATTGCCTTTGACCAAAACAGAGGAGTAATGGATTATTAATTTTAGTGGACTATGCCGTGTTTTGCAGGAGAACATTTAAAGGATTCACCATCATGTCCATGATGTAGTATTTTCTGCCTTTCCCCTTGAAAGATAGTTAATTTTTGGAGGCACCTTTCTGCCATCATCAGCCTCCGCAGTGCTCATGGAATTGGCATGCACTGGGTACATTGAGAGGGCTTTTTTTCTTCCGGCAGCTCTCCTACCCCTGTAAGTGACCATCCGCCTATATTTGCAATCATATAAACCACTCCCTAAAACACAGCATTACAAACAAGTTAGAAAGCTCACTAAGTTCCAGCCAGAGAACTTTAAAATACCCTAACTTACTTTAATTCAGATGCACTAGATATTGCAGTTGAGGAGTGGCACAGTTGTGCAGCGGATAGTGCTATTACCTCACAGCAAGAGGTTTTTCTGCTTTTATTCTTGGCTGGGGAGTCTGCATGTCCTCCCCATATTAACGTAGGTTTCCTCCCAGTGCTCCAGTTTCCTCCCACATTCCAAAGACATGCAGTAGGTGGATTGGACATTCTAAATTGGACATAGGTGTGAGTATGCATGTGAGTGTGTGGTGCCGAAGGCCTACCACAGTGTTAAGCTTGTCTCTAGATGATTGTCACTGTTGAAATGATACCCAGACCCAATGTGCAAAAATGAGAAAAAAGGTTGTGCATGGATGGATGGATGGATACTGCATTCTTGGACTTTAATATGGTCTTTCTGAATATCCTTAACACTCATACTCCACTTAGAACAAAAAAATGAAAGCAAATCCTGCATCATGGCTGTCTGCCAAAACTAAATAACTCATGAAAGATAAGAAAAAGTCCTGGAAAGCCTGATTTCAAAATAAAACAGTTAAATCTGCAGTATTATAGACAGTTTAAGAATTGACCCAGTGTACTAGATCTGATAAAAAAATCTTATTATGCCTCTTTTCAGAATAGAAGTAAATATAACCCCAAGGAGTTCTGGACCTTAGTAAGCAATCTTTTCTACCAAGAACAAATAAGTACTCCTACCTTATCCACTACAGACCCAACAACACTGCTACTGACCAGTTAAACCACCTCTTCATTCTGTTGAATCATTATTTAACTCATTCCGTTCAGTGGTGCTCTGTAAGTTTGCACTTTAAGTTCCAATGGGCAGAGCCTAGGCTTTATGATAAAATCAAATTATTTCCCCACATTTCAAAACAATGTACATATGTCTAGAACCATAGAAATGACTAAAGACATATAAATGACAGTATCCTTTTGGTTCTAGGTATTAAACTATAGTTTATAAGTCAAAGTAAACATGTTAACATTTTATGTTTGTAATATTCTGTAAACAACGTGCAATATCGCTGCAAACACTCAAGCTACATACGTACTGTTAGTAGCATTTTGTTCATCCAGCTGAGAGCTTTCATGTGAAGCCAGGCAGTTCTGTCTGTGCTACTTGGTTGTTGAGATATTTAGAAATAAGATGACATTTATGTCAATATAAATATTATATGATCAGCAATGAATATATAAATATATATAGATATATATATATATATATATATATATATATATATATATATATATATATATATATATATAATATCTCTTTACCTGCACTAGACAGAGGTCAAATATCAACACAGTTGGGATTGCCATTGTGCAACCTTTAAGATGAGATCTTTTAATACTTTGTATGTAGCATGGGTTTGAAATTATTAATAAAAATATGAACAAGCAGTATTTAATGCCTAGGTGAGTCAGTAGGATGTAATGACAGAAATACCTAAATGAATCTCCCGGCTATAATGAGTTAACAACAACAGATGTACTAACCCACAGGTTGCATCACTACCAAACAACCTTCCTTAAAAATTCACTTTTGAACTTGTGTCCACCTCCTCTAACAGGAAATTCCTTCTTAAATTAAAACCCACAACACTACCTCCAGATAATCTGCCTGCAGTATATTTAGAAATTGCAGCATATGCCATTCCATTCTGGTAAATTGCTTCATTGCAGAAAACTATGTTCCTTAACTATGAAAAACGTGCTTTAACTTATAATTTCATGAGGGTGGAACTTTTTTCTCAACTTTCAAATTACAAGCCCATAGCAGTCCTTTCTCCAGTATCCAAAATTCTTGAGAAATGTATTCAGTCTCAACTCCTAAAATGTTTAACTTCTAACTGCATTCACACCCATGCAGCATGGCTTCTGTCCTATCATGCAACTGCTGCCTTTCTCAGATTTACTAATACAGTCAATAGTGACAGGACAGTAGTCTTGTCTTCTCGCTTTTTCTTTGCCTTTTGAAAACATTCAACACTGTGTCACTCCCGTTACAACTTTTAAAGCTCTCTGCACTTGGTATCTCTTCATCATATTTCTATGGTTTCAGAGGTAAAGTCAATTAGGTATAAACAGTGAAAAAGAAATTTGATTAACTCATCCTTTATATTTGTGTATTTAGGGGTCCCTTAAGGATAAATTCTTGGGCCACTGTTATTCAGTCTCTTCAAAAGTAATCTTTATTCCACCACAAAACATGCCACTATAATTCAGTATGCAGATGATTCTACTCTTATTTGCACAGCTGAAAACCTCACAGAACTACAAGAAGTGACACAACGATCTTTCACATCCGTTGAAATATGACCGAATAAGGCTCAACTTCCTCTAAATCCCAAGAAGAATAAGATAATTTTATCTACTCCTAAATATTTCTGTGCGAGAAACTGTCTTCACTATATACTCTGCCAAAAATACCAAACTAGAGCAGGTATCACATACTAAATTTCTAATGGGTTGCAACAGACAACACAATGAAATTTTACCATAACAAAATCTAAACAATAAACAAAATCCATTAAAAACTTGGCTTAGTATATAGGGACTAACCCTATCTTACTGACATCAAAACAACATATAGCCAAACTTTCTATTATTATCCCTCTTATATGCATTCCTAGTACTCATCAGTTTTCAGACTATATTACTAGTGAAAATGGAACAATGCTATAACAAAGGCACTAAATTTGCCGCTAACCATCACTCAAAACTCACCATTGTCTATCACTAAAACTTCTTAACTGGTTAGAGTTCTCACAGCATTCAACCATGACACAACTGCTAGTAACCCACATGTACATCAAACAAATAAATGTTCTGCTCTACAATCTATTACCAAGCTCTACTCCCCAAACAGGGAGCACAGGTTATCACTGTCTGCTATAGTCTTCTTAGTGTCATCTGTGAGCTGCCTGTCCTCGTTCATTAGATCTTGTTTTATGTCAACAATAAATGGCAGTTGTGCATATTTTTGATGGACTCTTAGTTCAGTTTTCTGTTTCATGGACTGTCATACCATTGTTTATTACAACTCAAAATAGGCTGAGCTAAGGGAGATCCTCATTCATTCAGAAAGTGGTACAAGATTATGTTTTATTGTTAAGCTATGACTTTTGCAGCTGCCACAAAACTGGGATACCCAGTTTGAAACAAGTTTGCACTACATTTTTATACCACCTCAGTGATATAAATCTGGAATAACTGCATCAGCTTCTTATAGCCTTGAAGATCCTGTTCCATATCCATATAAATATGTCATTGATATGTGCACTGGAATTCTAGTAAGATCCACAACGCAAAGCAATGATGCTGCCATTAAGAATGTAACTTGGAGCACTACAGTATGGTCCCTCCAGGTAATATTTTTTCTCATTTAAACATTTTTATAATCTATGTAAATGTATTCAAATTACCTTTATAAATGTCTTCAAATATCACAGGTGCTTGGTGTCTCCCAGCTCACTATTTTCAGTAACCACTTAATGCAGTTTAGAGTCACAGTAATCCAGAGCCCATTTCATAAACAGAGGATGCAAAGTAGTTTACACCTCAGCATACTGACTGCCCATCCATTGTAAGGCACTTCTTGCACATAATATTTAAGGACAATTCATTGTAGGTGTTCACCTAAACAACCTGCCTCTGTTGAAAAAGTTTAGAGTAACCAGAAGAAATTCATGCAGAAAGGTGGAGGACCTGCTTATATCATTAAAGGAGGTTGTGATCAAACCCCACAGACTGGAGCTTTGATTTAGTACTAACCTGTACACCATTATATCATTCCCTGCATGTCTACTTCTGCTGTAATATTGTGGTATTTTTCTACACGGTTCCATTTACTTATTTACATATTCATTGCAAATATGCTGCTAAAATCACCACAGGAATTTTTATTTAATGATGTATACCTTTTGGCTAAAAGGATGCATTTGGATAAACCAATGAATAAAACATTTTGCTTTGCAAATTAAGAGAACTGTAGAACATACCTCTTAACTCTCCAGATTTTCACAGAATGTCCAGATTTTTTCCTCATATTTTTGGTCTTTTCTGCATAAAGAATTGTGATTTTTTTTTCTGGCAAACCATTGAGGACTGAAGTCACGAAATAAAGACATACATTTGAGTTTCAGACTTAAATGCATGCTAACATAAAACCTATTGTATTATCAACTTTCTAAGTTTATAAGAGCGATATTTAAAATCTGTCCCTATTTTTGAGCCTTTGTCTTCCCATTATTTTATGCTTTGTCCAGATTTCTTATGCCAAGAAATTTAGAGCTGTAATGCTGAGTTGAGTTCTTACAGCTGGTCATAGAGGCAGATGTGTGATTTATCAGAACGTGAAACTTCTATACACTTGTGACATTTTGTAGGGTGAAGGGAGTGACCATTTTTTTTTTTTTTTTTACTGGACTGTTTTGTGGAAGTATAGGCTTCGATGGTGTGTTAGATCAGTTGTAATGTATATTGTCACATATGAGATTTAGGCATTCAACACTGGACTCCGTTGTTCCTCACTTTTGCTAGGCATAAACTCTGGGTTGTGCTTCATCATAGATATTGTCCCTGGCTAAATGCAGTATACTGTTGTCTTTCTGTTACAGCTTAAAGATTAACAACTCACATAGCTTTAGCTGGGTTGTGATAAAAGTAATTGTAGAAGAGAGAAATAGTCTCATAAATTGCTTTTAATTCCAGCTTTCTAAGCTTGAACAGTATGAGATCTTACTATCTTGATACAGATAAATGCTTTGAATCCCACTTCAGGGCCTAGCTGGCTTTTTCATCAACATTTCCAGAGCTGTGTGTCCTGATTGCATTGGGCAATATTAATTATTCCCAGTATAATGGGAGTTTTCTGTGGGAACTGTTTTGTTTCATTGTATGAATGAATGGCTGACAGTTGGGACTATTTGGTTGAAAGAAACTGGGCAGAACAACTGTACTACATGCAGAGTTGACTTAAGATTAATTAAAGGAAACCTTTGTCATTCTATTAATCAGTTATTTCGAAAGTTGTAGTGGTTATCCATCAACTGGTGTACTTAAACTAAAGTCGGTAAGCAAACTGCTTTAAATGCAGCAAATTCCTTTACCATAGTCACTTGGGACTACAGTGGAAGCAGCCATTTTGTGAGAAAGATGAGAACAGTGCTGGTGTATTTTCTCAGTTCTTCAAAAATGTACAGTGAAATGCTCATTTAAGTGTATTATTGAACTGAGAAGCCCTAAGAAATGCGCAGTGGAAAAAAACTCAAATTCATAAAGGGGCATAGCTTCCCATGCAAAGCATTATTTGTATTAAAAAAATACTTAAAAACTAATGGGTTCATATGCATTGAAATATAACATGATCTAACATTCGCCCAGGTACAGTTCTTACTTTTTTAGAATTTAATAGCTGAGCAAGAACTACATGTGAAAGTCACTTCTAGGGATATTGTTCATTTTGTAGGTTTACAGATTTCCTTTGTCCCATCATGTATCTACATTTTGACTTTAGTAAGAGATCGGGTTGAGAGGCCCGAACTGCCGGTAACTGAAAATAGAGTTCACTGAACAGTGGTCAGGAAACACCAGTCTCTTGGACATCAGGCTGTTCCCTACTTCTGACTGCCACAGACTTTTGGCTAATAAATATATATCCCTGAAGAAAGGGAGGGTCAGATGTCCCTGAAATAATACTGTCACTAATCCATCAGATGGTTAGTAGGTAATTTTGCTACAGATTGACAGGTCAATCAAGAAGAAATCTAGCTACTAAATGCCTGTAAAGCAGTACTGTGCAGACTGAGTGTATAGTCAGGAAGTAGTGCTGCTATTAAGTGACCAGTTATTTAAGTAGTAGTTTTGCCATTGAGAGTCACACCTAGCTGCATATTTGATAAAGATGCAACTCTACCTTTTAGCAGCAGCTGTTTGGCCAGGAAATAACTTTATTAATAAGCTTTTTCTTACAGTGTAGTATGTGTTTTGTTTGTTTAGTTTCTTGCTTTTAAGTAAAAATCTTTCACTCGGGCAATTCTGAGGATATGTCAACGTCCCACCTAAATGACCAGAGGTATGCCTAATTAAAGAGTTAAAGCAGAAAATGAGGAAAACATTTTAAGTGCTGCACTTTTCCCCTTGTTACTCCAATTATATTTTCTGTATGAGAGATGCTTAAGCATATTATTCATATCTTCATAGTATATGCATGTACATAGCTATGCGTATAATCTATATGTATTGCACATCTTTGATTACAATTTAGTCTTGAGTAGAATCTGCTTTACAAAAAATATTAAAATAAAAGTCCCCTCAAATTATAGATGTGGATTGTATTCATGGGCAGCTTCTAAGTTGTTGCAGTTTCTCAGACATCACTCTCTTACTGTATAAATCAAATGCCGAATTTTTACTGAAAATGTGTAAAATGGGTGAATCTGAGAGAAACACTGATACATGACCGTCTGAAGTATGAATCAAAAGAAGCCCCTAGTGCTGGCAGACACTTTCATACCTTTAGCTTACATTGTATTTCTCAGATTGTCTGTAAGCAGACAGTGTATTATATGCGTTTCACCAGGCTGGGAATTTGTAGAGGACCAATCCATTTTAGTAAGGTCACTAAATAGGGGCTATGCTCAGGTGAACTGTCCAGCTAAACAAAAGCTAGTCATAAATGCTTGCTTGCTTGATTGCTTTTGTTGGTTTCCTACAATTCACACGTGCTTAGTTTTCAGAAACCATCAGCTAGGATTTCTGTGCAGAATGAATTGTTTAATGAATGGTTTCTTCATATTGAGCTGAATGGGGCAAGACCCTTAATATTCCCAACATCCACCCACACAGGCGCGTATACTCACACTCACACTCAGACCCTTAATACTTCCAACACCCACCCACACGTGCGTACACTCACACTAAGTCCCTTAATACTCCAAACACCCACCCACACTCGTGTGTACACTCACACTCAGACCCTTAATACTCCCAACATCCACCAACACACATGCATGTACTCACACTCAGACCCTTAATACTGTCAACACCTACTCACACATGCATGTACACTCACACTCAGACACTTAATACTCTCAACACCCACACACACACGTACACTCACACTCAAAACACTCTTAAAACAGTTTGTGACTTGCTGATTTGAGGAACCATCCCCCATTCCTTTTCCTACAGTCGTACAATTCTCTATAGGACTTGTCACACTAGCCTTCAGACCTCTACGAAATGGGCTTATTTTGAGTGATAACTCCTTACTAAAAAATACAGATGCGCACACACACACACACACACACACACACACACACACACACACACACACACACACACACACATAGATATAGATATAAAATCTGTGCTTGCTTTTGTAATGTGACTTAGAAATGGTAGGTATAATGGAAGTTTCTTCACATGAAGAATACATATTTCTGGGACAGATGTCAACTCATTGACAGCGGTTTCAGAAAATGCAGATAGATCAAGAGCCACTCACCAAAACTACTTCCATTTTTTGCAGGGAGGCCATGTGTGAGAACACCCCCTCCACATTTTTATATACCAACTCAGAGATCTCACAGGAGTGTAGAAAGATGAAAAACAACTGCCAGTAAAAGCAGTTTCACTGCATGTCTCTCAATTTCTTTGCCTTTGCTGTAGCTACGATAAATAAAATGACAGGAGTCAGAGTTTCTGTGAGGAAACCTGATGCACTGTTCATTATTTCTGTAAAGACAGACTGGCAGTTAATAAATACTGTGAAAGAAGAAGTAATGTGACTGCTATTACATATCTGACACAAATATTGTCAGTAAGCAAATAGGCATTACTAAAGACAATTGAGCACATCATGTGCTTGAAGTGAAAATGTAACTTTTCTGGAAAGTGTCTTTTTTTGGAGGATGGTCTCCATTAGAGAGTGAAAGCATGAAGCAGCTGGCCAGAAGGTGGCCACTAACACAATCATGTTGCCCAGCTGCTGTTGTTAACACACAACAAACAACCTCAGACAAAGGCATTCTTGCAGTTTAAGAACAGAAGGCACCCTAGGTTGGTTGCATCTCTCAGCATGTGATTTTACTGGAGGCCATGTCTTTTAATCAGATCTAATAAAAGAAACATGCTGTCTGTCTTCATGTGTGTGTGTGTGTGTGTGTGTGTGTGTTTGTGCTTAATCCATATTTATCTTAGTCCATATCTATATTTATATATCTACACACACACACACTCATATGTAGATATCTATACATCTATATTTATATACCTTTACCTAAATATGTCTGTATCTATATCTATCTGCATATATATATATATATATATATGTTCATAGGTTCATAGATTAGTACTAGGCTAACTACCCTTGTGAGCCATTTTAAGTCTAGCCAATTATCCCTTGTGAGACCCAAACCCTGAACCTTGTGTTTGTAAGGCAAACACCTTAACCATTAGACCACCCTCCTAACCCCAATATATATTGAGAGAGAGAGAGAGATAAATATATAGATATCTAGATATGTATGCGTAGAAACATAAATACAGATATGGACACAGATAAAGGCTGCACAGTGGTGAAGTGGTTAGCATTGGTGCCTCACAGCAAGAGCTTCCCTGTTCAATTTTCAGCTGAGGTGCCTTCTGTGTGGAGTTTGCATGTCCTCCCTGTGTTTGCATGAGTTTCCTCCAGGTGCTCTGGTTTTCTCCCACATTCTAAACACATGCAGTAGGTGGATTAGACACTCTAAATTGGCCATAGTTGTGAATGTGTGTGCGACTGTGTGGCGTGGAAGAACTATCTCAGCAGGGGTAGCCACCTGGCAGTGTAAACCTTGGCCCTATATGATTGTCACTGCTGAATTGACATCCTGACCCCATGTGCAAAAATGGGAAAAAGAGGTTGTGGATATAGATATATAGGTTTACTATCAATATGTTGAATGTCAAAATAAATTTTCGACAGACATATCAACAGTAAACCTCGAAAGTCAAAAAGTAGAACAAGTTACAATGTCGAATCTGCTGATCAAATTCAGCATATTTGACATTGTTTTCAAAAACATCACCCCCCCACACCCCTTATTAACTATATATTCCAACTCCGAGATTACGCTACAGTGAGGAAAGGGATGAATTACCCAAACTGCACTGTACCACGATCAATATGTTTCTTCAAGTTTATATTAGCTAATACACAGTGCATTCAGTAATATAAACTTTTGGACATTGAGATGTTCAGCCAGGTGAAAATTCGAACATCTGCTCTTTGTTATTTTCCACCTGCGGGCATCTCAATCCTGAAATTTTAATAGTTAACCATATATATATATATATATATATATATATATATATATATATATATATATATATATATATATATAAATAGATGTATCCATAAAATATATGTGTACATTTACTATCAAAATCAATCAAACCTGCTGGGCATTGTCTGTACTCGTACCATGTCGTAACCTCCCTCCCATCCTTTAAAACCATTCTGAAATACGATATCCATCAATGTGGAAAAATACCTATTTATACCTTACATCTCCTTATTCTCTCTTCACTGACTTCCTTAATTCTGTCATTTTCTCTCACCTGGCTTTCTCTCTAAATATGCCACAAACCTGCTTATCTCTCACTTCTTATCGCAGTTCTTGTTTGTATTATAATGATTTACCTTTAGTTTTTCTATAAACTGGTTATACTTTCTCTAACTATTAAATCATTGTCATATAACTTGTATCTATGCTTAATAAATCTTTACATATTATGTCTAACTTGGTATAATTATTTAAGATGCATTTGTTTTTGTATTATTTTTAAAGACTGTAAGATTATTATTCTTAAAATGTTTTGTAATGCTTTGGAGCTTTTCTCCCTGGGCCTCCATTGAAAATGGGTTCCTACACAGTCGCACTTTCCCAGTAATATAATGTCAATAAATAAATAAACATAAATCTTTAAGCCCACGGTCTTGAAAATCATAATCCTGAGGCCATTATATTGAAAGAGCAAAAAGCTGAAAACTATAATTTCTGAAAATCTCAAGTTCCAAATCCCCTTATCACTGTGAACCCAGGAATGATTGCTAACATGAGTCCTGCAGGATATTGACCCAGGAACAAGTGTTAACATGAGTTCTGCAGAGGAACAAGTCTAACAGGTTGATGTTGTAGCCTTCAGCCTTTAAGACCTGCTCACAGTGTGTTTGTTTTTTAAAATTAAGTTCAACACTGCTCAAGTCAAGAGGTATTTTATTTCTTGGGGAAGTTGTATGCAATTATGGTAAAGTAGCTTTGATTTGGAAATGACACCCTACCATGAAAGAGGCTACACCTCTCACCCCACTGTGACAGAGGCTGTGACTCACACCTCACCATGATAGAGTCTGCAGCTCACACTCCCCACCATGACAGAGGCTGCATATCAGACTGCACCATGACAGAGGCTGCATATCACCCCCCACCATGACAGAGTCTGCACCTCACCCCCCACCATGACAGAGGCTGCATATCACACTCCACCATGACAGAGGCTGCATATCAGACCCCATCATGACAGAGGCTGCACATTACACCCCACCTTAACAGAGGCTGCATATCACACCCCACCATGACAGAGGCTGCATATCACACCCCACCATGACAGAGGCTGCATATCAGACCCCATCATGACAGAGGCTGCACATTACACCCCACCTTGACAGAGGCTGCATATCACACCCCACCATGGCAGAGGCTGCATATCACACCCCACCATGACCAAGGCTGCATATCACACCCCATTGTTTACTCCAGTGGAAAATTATCTCAGGTAAAGGAAATAATCTAGGTTACTGTGGTCTTACAGGAAAACTTCCTTTTGATGATAGGTAAGATCAGTTGTCCCTTCTACTCACTTGATTAAATGTGTTTACTGAATGTGTTTTCATATAATAATTTTACTGGACTGTACTAAGGAGGGTTGCAGGTGGAAAACGTTTCCTTTTTTAACATATTCACTTCAGCATGCAAAAGGTTGGCATACAATATGAAGTTAGTGGACAGGTAACTTATTAACTAGATAACCAGACTCCCTTACATTAGTGGGTTTGATACATGAGAGAAAGAAGCAACATAGCCTATGGTTCTGCACAGTAGGACCAGAGTGACTCATCTATTCAATCAAAACTTGTAGCTGAGACATCAATTACAGGGCTGCCTCGGGGTGTTACTGGATTGGAATGTGCATGAGATTGCCAGCAGAAAAAGATTTATTATTTATTTATTTTTTTAATTTGTTTGCTCTCATTGGCCACTGATCAGAAGTGACCAATTTCAGTTGTAGGATGGGAATTCAAAGGAATAATTACATTTAGTGAAAAATAGTAAGTTTAATGAAAATCCACATCTGTAAAATAACATTGACAGTTAACAAAAATCAGAAGCATATGTACAATTGTAATATAAACTACTTGCAAAAATCAAGTTAAAGCTTATGTAGAAAGTAATGTAACTGTGTGATGATTACAGCTATGTGTTGTGAAAGCGGGAATGATAGGATGGTTGAGTAGAGTGAAGAATACCAGAGTTTATGAGTAGCTGTAAGGAGAAGTTATGTTAAACAAAAGATTATGTGAGTGAGAAGTGTAGATTGGATCAACAGAATGTGCCATTTGCAGGACAATATGAGCGTTACTAGTAGTGGAAAGAGAGTGATGCAGCTTTGGGTGGGTAATATGAATGGATGAGAGATGATTACATTTGGCTGATGAAAGGAGGTGGGCCTTTAGCTGACTCTTACATTTTGGGTAAGGTGAGGTATCTTTCATTCAAAGACTGTTGCCTATAATTTCTGTCAGACTGTGTAGATAATATTAAAAAGCTTGCTATCGCTTCTGATGTTTCATGCCTTTTTGATGTTTTCTGCTGTATTTTGTTCAGTGACCTCTTCCAGCATATCATTCCAATGTCCAGTGTTCTATTTATAAAGAAATGTTATTTCATGTTTAAATTGAAGATCCTCCCTTTCACTTCTCATCATTATGTCCTTCTTTTTAAATCTTTGCCAGTAAAAATATTTCCCTTTGCTGCTTGTAATCAAGCTTCAATTCCTTGGATTTCCTCTACTTTTTCTGTCTTCCCTGGAAAGACGTTCCAGTAATTTGCTCAATTCATACATCTTTCCTGAAATTCCTTGCTTATTTAAGTGTCCCTTCTTAGCAAGCATTCCATCCAGAGTTTTATGAGACTTCAAGCACAGGGCACAATTTAGGACATCAGTGAAATACTAAGGTGTTGAGACGGTGTATAGTATCACCATCCAAAAGCTTTATTCTTGTTGCTTATGTAGTCTGACATCCAAAATGGAATCCAGTGAGCCCTTCGCTAATCAGGACCTTTGGCTATATCTCCCGCTCCACCCTCGTGCAAGTTATTGTCAAATAAATTCCAACTTAATTTGTTCAGCTGATATGAGTAGGTGTTGGGGTGTTTCTAATATGAGTAAATGAATGAAAGGACTCCTTGGTGAGTTAAAATAGGTAAAGTAATAAAGTATGAAAAAGAGGCTAATGGAGTCAAAACATATCTGTAAAATAAGAGATTTTTGATATACTCTTGGCAGTTTTTATTTCTTACTGTTTTAAGATGGATAGTGGGAAAGTGGACTTAGGTTGGCAAAGGTTGCCAAAATAATTTATGACAGTGACACTTCAAAAATATCCTGACGTGAAACTGTACAACAGTTTTCTGAATTCTGATGTTGTATAACCCCCAAAAGTTTACATTCAAAATCTGCTTACTTGGTTTTATGGTGATGATGCTGTAGTCTGGCCAATGTAACAAGAGTAGGAGTGTTCATAAAGTAACTTAAGAGCTACCTGATTTTTAGAGTTGCAGTAAATGAAATGCAGCTATGTTTAATAACCAGAACTTGGAACAAAGCTAGGAAACCTTACAGAAATTGCTGCCCATGAAGGCAGACACGATGATAAAAATGACCAAGTGTTAATGTTGAACTGAAGGCAGACCATTAGGAAAAGAAAGTGGAAGTTGCTTCAGGTTTTAGGCAACATGGGTTATGCTTATGTAAACTTTATTTTTATTATTTATTTATTGGTCTTTGTTGAATGGGCAAAACCCCTCTTTTAGCAGAGACCCGTGAAGAAAAGCTCCACATTTAAGTTACACATGATGTACATTTATAATTTCAGGGTAAAAACATCTGCACATGAGCATATTACATGATTTTTAAATATTTTTAAATATTTCGTACATAACCATAACATTTTAATATCTACACAAAAAACAAATTAGCATAAATTGGCTAATTACTGAACGGAGAAATAACATACAGTAACCAAGGTATTTATAGCATGATGGTTATAGGGAAAAGATCAGACTGGGGTATTTTTGAGGTTTGTAATAAGTTATACGCAGACAAGTCGAATGTCGCTTAAGAAATGAAAAGAGACATTAGAGACATGAGCAGGAAGATAAATGGACAGTGGAGGAATTGTAGTTAGTGGTGGGGTGTCAGAGAAAGAGGAAAAGTAAGAATTTAGGCAGTAAGTGCAGTATGGAGAGGTAGGATTAGGTACAAAAAGACTGGAATGTAAGAGCTGGAGAAAAGTAATCTGAGTAAAGCTAGCCAGGTGAGCAGGAAGAACAGAGCCGTCTTGTAGCATAGGTGCTGTTAAAGCAAAGTTCTGAAACGATTTAAGTTTTCTATCTGTTTTAAATGTGTGGGGATTTCATTCCAGATTTTTGACAGATAATGAGATTAGAGAAAGTCTCCAACAGTCCGGAATGTCTTACTGATACATAGTAAAACTTTATTGCTAGAGAGAAGGTCTATAGTGGGTAAATAGTACAGCTGAGTATTTTAAACTTTTAAAAGTGAAGTTAAAGAAATGTGTGCATAAGGTATTATTTGCATAGCTGAAGCAAAGGAAATCCAAACATAGGTGGGACTGTCATGTGGTTGTCATTTAGAACAAACTAAACAAAAAAATAAATGGATAAATACATAAATAGCCAGAATTTGAAATTCAGTGATAATAGATATGAATAATGCAGGGGAGGGATGAGTGTAGTTATCATCCCTAGGGCTAAGTTTCTGTTTTGAGTAGATCAGGTGCTTTGCACAAGGAGATCAGTCGACTCAATGTAGAGAAACATTATTTGAACTACAAAAGTAGTAGACTGTAGTTGTGCCTTCTGGGACTGCCACTGTATAAATTCAGGAATATCTATGTGAAGTTTTTGGAGTGCAAAGAAGAATCTAGCTAGCACAAGTAATTCACTTTAAAATGGGAGCTCCAGATAGTCTTATAGGATTTCATAATAGCTACCACACAGCTGTATACATTGATATGCAAGTGTGATTTTGTGCTCTGTAATGTTCTGCTGAATGCCACTTGGATAAATCCATATAGATACAAGTCTGTTTTACTGACACAGCACACTGGAAGCCTGTAAACCACTATAGTACCTCTGGATTTCCTTAGCAATAACCAAGATGGTCTGACACTGTCTTATTGTTATGTAAAGAAAATATTTATTGCATTGCAGTCAATCAGTAACTGCTGTTTACTACACACAGTAAAGCGTAGTTACTGCTCTTTAATGTGTGCAGTGTTCACCTTGCATTAATTGAATTACTAAGTTGTTGGCTTTTTTCTAAGGTACTTGTTGATTCTGTGATATTGCCCTGGCTATCGGATCATGAAGTTGGGCACAACAGATCTTCTCCTCACCACTGGCATCCCTAACGTTAAATTTCCACTTGATTTTCTGCTCCAGAATGTGCAGAAACACAGATATTTTGGTCAACAATTTGTTCAACGGTCTTCTGTTGTGGTTTTGATAGCCTTCAATATGCCTTGAGGTGATGGAGAAGTCAGTGACTGGATAATCTTTATCAAAATAAAAATGGATAATGTTGTAGTAGAAGAGCATTTTTAAGACCTGTATTTCCTAGCTGAAGGGTTTCCCCAATGAGGTAATTGTCTTAATAAAATTTGAGGCATGTTTGTCTGTTACTTGACTGTTATTAGGCAAATGAGGTCCAAAGTCTCTTCACTTCAGAACCAAACTGTAAACTACAGGAATACATAATGGTTCTGAGCCTTATGGACTGATATTTCTATTGCAGTATCTGTAGCAGCTGAATGCTACAGCTCATAAGGATGGTGTCAAGGAATGCAGACTGTAATACTCTAATGATTATCTTCTCCTAGTCACACATTATGAAGATCGGGTTCAGGCTAATGTGAACATTTTCTGTTGACCTCAGCAATTCAGATTGCCTAGCAGGAAAAGTGATCTCAACAATCTGTTCAGCTCAGGCCTTTCCCTGATAGGGAATGCAGCCTCTGGCCAGGTGCCAGAGGTAGGACAGGCCCCATATAAAATGACTACTGCAGAGTTGGAGAGATGCAGTTACAGCTTTATGCATGAAGGACCCCTCAACCAAGGGGAAATAAGATGCATAGAAATCTTTGAGTGACAGCGGTGTTAGCTACATCTGTGATGGTGTTATGATGTCTCCTGTGGGACTTTGACACTTGGGATGGCAGGTTTTGAGCCATCTAACTATCTAGATAACTTTTCCCTCTTAAAGTATTACAGAACATAGTTCAGTCAAGTTCTTGACTATAGACATTATAAATTTCTAAATTTAGTCATCTGAACTTTGCATAACTTGACTATGTTGTGAATTTCAGTTCATTGATTGTAACAGGATTCTCACATTCACAGCTCACAGGGCTCACGTAGCCTTCAAACCAGCATAGTTCTATGCGAGGAAAGCTACTACACTGCACTGACATGTTTTTGTTCTAGGGAAGCTCTTGCCTGCATTGCTAGTCCTCGCACTGCTGTAATGGTCATTTGGGTTTGAAGTCCATGGAAGCTATACATTCCGCCAGTAAATAGCACAGTCACAACTACCCTTACACTCTTAGATTATCGTACACCTATCAGTCCAGTAGAACTTGCCCTTCATTGCTTTCTCCTCATTAAGCAGGAATCCATTCACCTTTAGCCAGTGCTTACTTCTCTGTCTCTCTTGGTAGTGTCCCCGTCGAACTGATAGGCACCAGACCTTATATTATTAACAGTCTGTTTATGGTAGCTTTCATTCATCACATTAACACAGTTGCCAGTTCTGAAGCACTCACACTTGGTACAAGCATACCTCTCAGCTGTACAGATTTTCGCAGAATGTCCAAATTTTTGCCTCATACTTAGGTCCCTTTTTCATAGAATTGTGGTTTTCTGGCAAGTTAGTGGCAAATCATTAAAGAATGAAGTTAGAAAGTAATGACATGCGTTTGAGTTTCAGATTTCATACCCTTCAGAAAACTCATGCTAATGCAAAATATGTTATTCTATCAACTTTCTAAGTTTGCACAAGCAATATTTAAATACTGTCCTGATTTATGGGACTTTGTCCCACTTTTAATTATGGCTTTGTCCAGATTTCTTGCTCTAAGAGGTTGAAAAGTATGACCATGAATGTAAGCCCTTATACCTGTACTCCGCCATCATGTGGAGCATACAAGCAGGACGTGTATCACAAATGTGTTTGATACCCTTACGGGGCTATTTCAGCAGAATCAGACATACTTTAAAAACATTTATCTTACTTCTTTTGTAGGTATTCCCACACACAAAATGTGTATGCTTACTTTCAAGGCCCTGTCACATTTCTGAATCTTGTTTCTCCTATAGTTAACAAAATGTGGATCTGCCAAAATAATTTTTCATCCATAAGAGTTTGACAAAAAGTGGGGTTGTCAAATGAAATTTGCTTGTGCTCACTCAAGCAACATTTACCAAAGAGGCATCAAGAAAGCACACACACACACACACACACACACACACACACACACACACACACACACACACACACACACACACACACACACACAGCCACAGACTGTTTATGATAAGACCAGCACATTTAAAATAAAAAGTAAAATAAAATTGTAATTTAAGTTAATTAAAATTAATTAATGTAACTACTTAAAAAGTTAAATTAAAAGTAAAAGAAATGCTAAAATTATAACTTGGCATTTGCCTGCTTACTATTTGCTCATAAAAATTAATGAAGCCTTCTGGTTTTCTGTTCAAGACACTGGTTTGCAGACTCTTAAAATTGACAGTAATGTTCAGTGAATGAATAAACAGGTTGTGATGATTGTTACAGTTTTCCAGAAACTGCCTTTTCCTATTTTCTTTATTTCCATTTAAATGATTTCCAACTCCTGCCAAATAGATACTCGTAAAGCAGAAGCCTCCCCCGATACAGACACATTTGTTATTTGCCGTCTGACAACATTGCCAATAAAACTTTGATAACTGCATGAAGACTGAAATGTTCTTTAACCCAGAGACTGTTGCCTCATATGTAGTGTTTCCAAACCAAGTACTCATGTCCATCAATGTACATGCATACATACATATACGTACCAATGTAGCAACCCTCCCCCCCTTTATAGTTTGTTGATTAAAGAAAGGAAGTGTGTGGGCAGTGACAATTAGTTGATTAAAGTTTACTTTTGTAAGTTTAAAGTGTTTTATTTTTTTCATGTATCTCTTTCTTGGGGTCACTATTAATGTTGTCAAACCTGAGTCCTTGATCCCCAGATAGTTACCATTAATGATTTTTGTTTGAACCACATTATGAATTAGAACTTTCATACTTAGCAGTGCTTGTTTGCTGTCGGAAATATTATTGTTTGATTTAGCCACTGAGGAAGACTACTAAAACACTGAAGACAACATAACCAAGAAACAATGAATGTCGCAGGAGCTATCTGGTTAGGTCCTTTGATGGTGTCTTCATCTGGAGACATTATAATACCACTGTGTCTGTCATAATCTGGTGCTGATTCATCTCTGCCATCCATCCCTCTGTGGCTTATCCGACATTTTGTCTTAGAGTGTTATGCCATTTGATTACCCCCTTTTTGGTCTGGCCATGTGTGACGTCTTGAGTTTATTTTCTTCTGGTTATGCCAATCGTCCTCCTCTGTATTCATTTCAGACAAACATAGATCTTGGTGTCAGCCTATTAGGATTTTGTGTGCTGCCACTCCTGGATATGGGGCAATGGTTATTGTCACATCTGTGGTACCTGATGGCATACATTGCATGCATAAAGCACTGTTTGTACATGAGATTGTCACAGGGGAGGTTCCATTCCCAGAAGTTAAAGCAACCTCTGAGTTAACTGTATAGAGTAAAGGTCTGCATATACAATTGAAGTGTAAATTGCTGAAGGTCATAAGACTGAAACTAAAATCTTGAAAGTTATTCATGGCTAATATCCGAAGGACTCAAACTCTAAATGCAAAATCAGTAATATTATATACATGAAACCAAATAAAAAGCATGTACTTAGCATAGCAAATGAAGAAAACAACTGTTTTTATGATGTCAGCAAAGTCTGTCCACCCTCCATGTATGGAAGCATGGCCCTTGTGCTCCCTAAATGTATATATTCTAAGTCTAATTCATGGGGACAGAAACAGATGCTTTCAGTGCATGAACTTTATTTTCATTTAGCATGATTAAGTTTGTTTCATATTTACTTTCATGTGCATTCTGAATTGTTGCATCATTATGCTTTTCAGTATTTTAAGTTGCAATATAATGTCAGAGATCTTGTTTGCCTGGCTCATACATGAACACAGTAGTCATGTTCCACTATGAAGTTTATTTTTGAACCTGCGTGAAGTTTAAACTCCTTTTCCTCTGATCTTTGATGAGGAAAATGGTGTCTTCGTGAACATGAAATACATTTTTTTATTTATTGTTTGTAATGACATACTGACCATTACTTAAGTTGTTTGCAGGTCTTCTCTAATTGCCCCTTTGTATGTTAATACGCTGCCCTTAGTTTATAAATCTTGGAACAGTTTGTTCATTTTTGCATTTGCTAGCCTTATAGTTTCTGGTTACCATGTCTTTGATTAATACATTCATTGCTGACCTGTTAAGTCTAATAAAGTGACACATGAAAATGTATATTTTTTTACATGTGGGTAATAATGCTGGTATAGTACTAATGTTTATTTACATAACATTATGCTTACAAAAAAACATGTCTTGTGCTGTAGGGGATTGATTTAGGGTTGGACTTGTATTTCCATCCTGTTTGAATGCAGCTGAGTGGCAAGCTGTAAATTTAAATGGCTGATACAGATTTGCTTCACAAATGTCTTAAATTAATCTGATATGAATTATAGTGAGGCAGTGTGTTCAGGTAGGCCATTTCCAGCAGACATTGATACTGGCAGTGGTAGTGCGTTCACTGTTTTGCCGAGTCCATGCCTTGCCAGCTGGAATAGCACTCACTGTGGTACAAAACATCTCTTAAAGGCTACACATTGTTAAGAGAAATAAATTCCCAAGGTGTGTGTGTGTGTATGTGTGTATATATATATATATATATATATATATATATATAAGAATGATACCACGGTATAGATAAAAAAGTATCAATTTCAACAATTGGCTAAACTTCTGGTGTCATTCAAAGGGGATCCAGTGTCTGTCAGCCTGGGATGACATGCTCGACAAGCCACGCTGCTTCACTAGAGACGGCTTGCACCTGTCACCCTTAGGCTTTCGAATACTGGCCAAGGCTCTTGCCACCCCCATAGTGCCTTTTTTAGGCAAGGCTCAAAAGACAAACCCACTGCCGTAAATAGCACAAGTAACAAAAAACTGAGGGCAATGCTGCTCAATGCCAGAAGTCTAAACCTCAAAATGCACGCACTCAAAGCACTCCTCAGTATGGAGAAAATTGATATATGTGCAGTAACAGAAACCTGGTTTAAGGCTCCAGAGAGCACCCCAGCACTACCAGGCTACAACTCATACCATACATTTCGACCACAAAACCCGGACCGAAATACAAAAGGTGGGGGAGTATCCATATTCATCAAGGATACCCATACCTCCAGGTTAGTGGCACAGGACGATGCTTCAGAGATCATCCACGTGCAACTAACATTGGGCAAAACCGCTATCCAAATTATAGCTTGCTACAGATCACCCACCATGCCCCAGGACCCCCACTCTGCATTCTTGCAAATACTGGGAACCATAAAGGTCCTACCAAACACCCTGTTATTTGGTGATTTTAATTACCCAAACATTAACTAGGAGAACTACTCAAGTACAAACTCCCTTGCCCAACATTTCCTAGAATTTATAAACTCAAATGCCCTGGATCAACTGGTCAACACCCCCACCAGAGGTGACACCATATTGGACCTGGTCATCACCAATAAGGGCGACTGGTATTCCACACCGGAGGTCAACCCCTCGCTGGTTAGATCTGACCATAAACTAATCACTCTGGATATCCACATTCTGCCACCACCCCCAGTCAAAGAAACTACCGTAAAAAACTTTTCAAAAGCAAACTTCACGCTACTTAAGATCAAGGTGGGAAGTTTCAAAGCCCTCATGCTAAAGGATAATGCTGTCCAAGCTGCAAAATCCTTTACTAATGCACTCTCCGGGCACCTGCAAGAATGCATGGCTCGTGCTATCCCAAACAAAACCAAGACTCACTCCTCCAAGGAAAGGAAGCTAGTCTGGTGGACCCCTGCCATAAACAAGCTATACAATAGAAGGAGGAAACAGAAAAGAGTAAAATCCCAAGACAGGAAGACATCTCTGATCAGTATCAGCAAGAAACTATGTTCCCTCATAAAATCATCCAAGGCTAGCTTCGAAAGAAAAATTGCCATGGACTCCAAAGATAACCACAAGGCATTCTTTAGCTATGTCAAGAATCTAAGTGCCAATTCTCAGATCTGCTCGGAGTTAGTGCAGAATGGCACAAAATACACTGAACTGACCGATAGAACCAACATACTGGCAGACAGGTTCAGTGCAAACTTCACCACCCTCTCACCCCCAAAATGGCCCATAACTATACCAGAAGAATGTAGTGCCCCTGAAATCACAGACACTCAGGTTAAAACAGCCCTCATCAAAGCCAAAAACACAGCATCAATGGGACTGGATGGTGTCCCAGGCTGCGTCCTACACAAGCTCAAAAATGAACTAACCCCTCATCTAAACACACTGTTCAAACTCAGCCTCTCCACAGGTTACGTACCCATAGAGTGGCGCACATCAATGGTTATTCCTCTCCACAAAGGTGGAGCCACAATGGACCCCGGGAACTATCGCCCTATAAGCCTGACTAGCTTGGTCTGCAAAGCTATGGACCACATCATCATGGATCTCATTAACAAAGACATTGGAAACCTCCAAACACTGGACCCTACCCAGTTCGGCTTTGTTAAGGGCAGATTGTGCCTTCTAAACCTGGTGAACTTCTTTCAGACAGTTACCAAAGTTATAGATGAGGGAAAGGTGGCCCACACAGCCTACCTAGACCTCGCAAAGGCCTTCAACACCATTCCTCACTCAGGTATTATAGACGAGATCACCAGCCTGAACATAAACCCCTACACCATGAGATGGGTTGCCAACTGGCTCACGGACAGAACCCACATGGTAAGAGTTGCGGGAGCTAGGTCTGACTCTAGCCAGGTTACAAGTGGCATTCCCCAGGGCTCAGTCCTAGGATCCCTCCTGTTCGGCATATACTTCTCAGAGGTACAGGCAAGCACAGGAGGACTATGGCTGACCAAGTTCACAGACGACTGCAAACTAGGGGCTATAATTGATTCTCTGGCTGACACAGACATCCTCCAAAAGGGTCTCACTGAGACAGATACCTGGTGTCAAAACCATGGCCTCAAGCTAAATGCCAAAAAGTGCATAATCATCCCCTTTGGAAAAAACAAAGTACCCACAAATTACCAAATAGGGGGTAGCCCCCTAAATATGGAAGACGTAATAAGGGATCTGGGGACCCAAGTAGATAGTAACCTCTCCTTTGATAATCACATTGCCAAAGTGGTTAGAAAATCTGTCTGTGTGGCCCACATAATCACAAAAAGGTTTGCATCCAGATTGAAAGAGGTCATTGGGCCCCTCTATGCATCACTCATCAGACCCATCATAGAGTGCAATACCCCATTTGGGATGTACCTTACAAGACACCTGTAACAACTGGAAGGATCACAGAAGTACCTCACCAAGAGGATCAGTGGCCTCAAGCAGATGCCCTACGCAGCTCGACTGAAGAAACTCCAGCTGTACTCGGTTGCATACCGCCTACTCAGAGGTGATCTCTGCCTGACATACAAGGCCATGTCCAACCCAGAATTGATGGACATGCTCCACCTAAAGAAAACCATATCCCCTTGAGCCAGACGCTCCAGGGATCTAAAACTCACCACAACAATAAATAGGACATGCTGGAGGGATAGATTCCTGTCCCAGAGACTTCCCATGCTCTGGAACAAGATTCCAGTCTACATTAGGCAAATCTCCTCGCTAACCATCTTCAAAAGAAATCTTGATGAGTGGATGGGAAACAGAAAGTTTACCCCAGGGATCACTTCAATGGCTCTGCTGGACAGAGGCACAGGGAACTAATCTAAGGGGGCGGCGAAAGCCAACACATTCCGGCTGGGCTTATAAATGCCTTTGGGCAGATAGCCTAGTTACCTACCTATGAGCCTATATGCAACATAACTGGCAGATAGCAAACATGATTTGGATTTGTGGTTACCATTTCGTCTGCCTGTTTATATGACAGTTATGGTAATCCTTTACAACTGTTCCTGTAGCAGTAATGGCAATCCATTACGACTACAAGTCTAACTTTTTTCCATATTTATTTTTTTAACACTTCCCTGTTCCTCATCCTCATGAAATGGAAATGAGTTGCAACTTGTTTATGTTTAATGTGGATACCCTATTTCTTATGTTCAGAATTATTAGTAGTGATTTATGATCAATAACTATCACAGAACCCCTTCTGTGTAAACATTTTGAACTTCTGTAGCATTCAGATGAGGCTAAGGGCATTACCATCTTTCTGGTAATGTTCGCACTCAATTTTAGCTCATTTATATAAAAGGAAACTAGTGGGTCTCTTTGTACCTTTCAAGTGTTGAAGTGGCAGTGTGATGTGAGTTCTAGAAGAAGCATTACTCCAATGCAGAGAGTTCAATCTTGACATCCAGTCACTATTGTTATATGACTCTCTGAATTTTTTTTCTGGGTAACCATGTTTCCTCCTTCTTCAGGAAAACATGCCGCTTGCTTGGTTACACTTAATATTCCCCCTCACTGTCTATATGACCATTTCTTTCACTCCCTCTCTTTGTATTATATTTATCATTCCCCTTTTGGCCCAGGTCATGGCAGAAATGGGTCCAAGAAGAATTAGTTCACTTACACAGTGAACAGAGGATAAATCCAACTTAATAAACGTAGATAACATATAGATTTGTTCCTTGTAGATGCTTTCACAACATTCCGTCTGTTTTAGTACAGCCTTGTCCTGAAGCAGCAACTGTGATGGTCAGTTCTCTTCAGAGTGCCACGAAAATTATCCAAAATAATATACCATTCTTAGACACCCACTTTAATGTTGTCATATTCTAAGGCCTCAGTGTCTGTAGCACACTCTCCACCATGTTTCCTGACTTGCACAGTTGACTTTTTTCACTTTTGTGTTCACAGTGTATAAGCCCATGTTTAATAAACTCTCACATTTCTGTTTACTGTAAGCATATATTCCTTAACACTTTCAAGGACCTTCTGAAAGATTTGTCAGTGTTCATTGTAAGCTGTCACAAGGGTGATATCATGTTAGTAAATATCTATAATTCCATGGAGTTCTTGGTTCACTTCCTGATGTAACAAAGCAGTTGTAGATAAAAAACAATCTGTTACACTGGAAGTCCTTAATGTGCCTTCATTGTTGGGAATGATTTAGAAATTCCTTCAAATTAAATTTGTATATATGGTTACCTCAAAGTCATTTCTGATAATTTTTTTCCTGACTGGGGTGTTAATATTTTTTGGGTTATATGTTGTAGATGATGCATTGATTTCCTACACAATTGGTGGTGACTTGAACTCCCTGCTTTTACAAATATCTTGATGTGTTCTTGCATCACTTCTGAAACTACAGGTTTAAACTGTTCACTGCATTTTTACTTATGTAACTCAGCAGCAGTTTCCACTCTCTTTAGTTCACTTTCTGTTTTAGATACTAAGAATAAGACACTTCCACAACTTTGCTGAACATTATCATAAACATTTTATGTTCATAGGAGGTAACTAGGCTATCGGCCCTAAGGCCTTTATAAACCTAGCCATGTTATACCCTTGCTCCCTTATTGACCAAGTTGTATGGCTTATATTTGCAGTACAAGTCTGTGGTCAGCACTGACTGCCCTTATCCAAGAGGGACATAGGTGACTCCCTTGGGGTAAATTTGCGGTCTCTTATCCAGTAGTCTAAGTTATGCTTAAATAGGGTCATTGAGGAGCTCTGTTTTATGTGAATTGGGAGTGTGTTCCAGAGGAGTGACAATCTCTGGGAGACATATCTGTCTCTCCAGCATGTCCTGTTAATGTTGTATGGAGGGTTAAGATCCCTAGAGTGAGTGAATTTTGTCCCACTTGATTTGTGAATGTGCAGCATTTCCATTACAGCAGAGTCCAAGACTGCTCTGTAGGCCAGGCACAAGTTGCCTCAGCTGCCTATAAGATACAGAGTACAGTGGCAGAGCTTTCAGTCTGTCCATGTAGTTCATGTGTCGAAGGCCCTGAATTTTCTTGTTGAGAAACCTCTGAGGTCTCTCTAGCTGCTGCAGATGTCTCGGGAGGTGTAAATAGAAGGGTGTTTGTACTCTATTAGTGGTTTGAGGAAGGATGAGTACAAGGGAGTTAGAACATCCTTAGCTCTATATGCTATGCCCTTACTTATGAAATGTGCAATGTAGATGTCCTTCCTTACCAGTGTGGACACATGGTGATCAAAGTTAAGGTTGCTATCAACCTACATTCCCAAATCTTTCCCCACAGGGTTTGAGCTAAGAGGGATACAATTAATATTGTAACTTGCAGGGACTTCCCCTTTGCCAAAAGGGACGATAAACCATTTTTTTGCATTTAATTTAAGTCTGTGTCTTTGGCACTGATCATTTATCTGTGTAAGCCCTTTTTGTAGTGTGTCAGCATCATTGGGGGACTCCATGACTGCACCCAGTTTGCAGTCATCAGTGAACTTGATAAGCCACATGCCATCTGTTTTCACCTGGACTTCTGAGAAATACATTCCAAACAGTAGGGGGCCCAGCACAGCTCCTTGTGGTACACCACTGGTAACTGGTCTGCTGGTAGATGTGGACTCCTCAACTTTGACTTTGTGTTCTGTCACTGAACCAGTTGGGTACCCCTCTAGTGACATATGGGTTAACTCCTGTTTGGGTGAGTTTATTGGTGCCTGAGGGGGCATTGTGTCAAAAACCTTGGCTAAGTCAAGATAGGCTGTATGTACAGTTTTGCCTTCATCCAGGGCTTTGGTGACATTCTCAAAGAAGTCCACCAGGTTTAATATGCATGATCTATCCTTAATGAAGCCAAATTGGGGTTGGTCAAGAGTTTGAAGGTCACCTATGTCTTTGTTGATAAGGTCCATCATGATTCTCTCCATGGCCTTGCAGATGAGTCTGTTTAGCCTTATGGGTCTAAAGTTCCCAGGGTTGGGATCCCCTTTGTGCACGGGAATCACTGTTGCTGTTTTCCACTTTGCTGGGATAAAGCCAGTACTCAGACTGGTTGAAGAGAGTGACAAATAGCTCACTAGGTCCTGTTTTAGACCATATAGTAGACAGCCTGGGATGTTATCCAGTCCCACCATAGAGGCTGATTTTTTGGCCATGGAGAGTGCGGTTATGACCTGCTCTTTTGAGATACTAGGTAGAAGAATGGTGACAGGTATGGTTTGGGGTATGTCTGGTCCAGATAGGGGGTAATGTTTGTGCCAAATCTGTCTGCTAGCAGGTTGACTATGTCCTCAGGATCAGTATGAGTGGTACTGTTCACTTTTCTTGTGTTTCATTTCATTTCCTGCCTTTATGTCTTTTATTTTGAAGGAAACTGAATTTTTCTGAATAGTCTATATCATGTAAGGAAGTTGCAGACAAACTATTTGTAAATTCTGTCTCAATTTAATGTATGTAGTCATAAACTGATTATTGCATGCTACACTTTGGGTGGACCTTGCTTCATTAACTTGACTGCCTGTTATCCTGTGCACCTCTGCACCATTACATTTATATCTACCTATGCCCAAGCCTACCTTATTTTCTTAAAGCCATATCACAACATTAAGAACTTCTAACCACTGTGTGTACATTTAGCTATAATGACATCATAATGACCATTACACAGAACCTGTTAATCACTTCTATTCTACTTCCAATTAGTGCCACATAGCATTTATTGGAAAAAAATGTGCATATTTAACATCAGTTTGCTTAAAATACATGTCTGAAAATATCCCGTAAAGTCATTGAAAACATCTACCATTTGGTGTCACTCATTAATTGTACACCTATGTCAAAATACTAGAGCATATTTCAGTATATCAAACTGATAGTCATCATTAATACAGGTGATATTCAGTTGTGTTTAGTTAACGTGCACATTTTAATGGCTCCCCAACAATCCCATCCACAAGCAGATTATTCTTGACTCGTTTGATATGGAATTGCTCCTGTATTGTTTCCTCAAGAATTTTTTTCTCTAGGTTTACTTTGAGTATTTTCCTATTGATTCCTCCCCACTGAATTAGTGTGTTTAGGCTCAAAATGTGTTAATTATATAAAGTTTGAAATCAAATAGTCTATGAAAAAAGGGATATATAATTTTTTTTTTCATTTTTTTAAATGCTTGTTCTTTCAACAAGTTAGAATTATCACATATAAGTAAGGGGCTGAAGTTTCTAAATGGGGCTACATGGGAGTTTTCCCACTAAAACTGCTTCCTTTTAATTTGCTGTATACTTATTTATATGAAAACCCATGTGGTTTGAGTACATGTGTTTATGACATTTCTGCATCTAAGTTTGTGGGTTTGTGCTAATATGTATGTGTTTAGAGTTCATTTATTTTCAGTTGGACAGAGTATACTTTCTTCATCCCCATCTCACACTCATGCCCCATCTTACTATCCTAATACCAGTTTTGTTTCTGTCTTTGACACCTGCAACCCTAATAACACAACCTGTTAAGTGACCTAATGATAGCTTTGTTAAACAACAGTAGTCAAAATTACAACCGGACTGCCCTAGAGGCATGTGTAATTCACTTAGTTCTTGAGAGTTCAGCAATCATTAATTCTTATGGTAGAATTCTATACTTCCTGTATAATTGTTATTGTAATTAGGAAACATTATTTCATTCTGTATTTGCCTAGTACTTGACTGAAAGTAAATGGATGCACTTTGCTCTTAATTAAAGTTAAAAGTTAAAGTTAAAAAAAACTTTATCTTGTTAATCAAGATAAACAGTAGCAGGACGATGAAGTTAGCAATAATATCAGTACATTACAAACACAAGTGAAACAAATATATAGATTCACATTATGATATTGCAGAAAGGAGAACCACTCTCTTTTTTTCTATGGTAAAATCAATATGGCTGCCTCGTATTGTATGGGGCATAATTAAGTTTTCCAGCCTGACATTTTAATTTTTTATTTTTAATTCAGCAATCCACACTTGACTTAACAATAGCCCTATAGTTTATCCTCACTCCCCCACCCTATCTTCTGTTACCCAAATAACTCCATTTTAACTCTCTTTGCCATCCAGCCATCCATAAAAAAATAAATAAAATAACTCTGAACCAATTGCAACCCGATGTTCACTTCCACAAATAGAACAATTACCAAACTCATAAGACCAACTTTTATTATAAGGTTAAGTGCTTTCATCTCCGTAGAGACTTCATCAGAACTACTTAAGTAAAACACATTACCTATTTAAATGTAATGCTCAAACATGATTGGCAGTAACAAAACAAACCTATTGGACAATTCAGCATTCGTAAATCTAATAAATTTTAAAAATATGGGCATATACAAAAACTAAAAATATATACATTTTATGTATAACTAATGTTTGTACTCAAAATAGGGAAATGGGGGAACCTTTCACCTTTACAACATAAATATCATGTAATTCATATTTTTCAAAAATACAAATATTCTGCTTAGCTGACTGCTAATGACACTTGATCATTTATCCCAGTGGGCACACAAGCATCTAGCCTTAGCTGCCAAAGCAGCTCACAGTACTCCAAAAAGGTTTCCCATTGTCCTCCCATAGGGTTTACATCCACGTGTTCAATCACTCAGAATAAAAATAAACTTGTTTTACATTCCAAGGAATGTTCATAGAGAGCATTAGACATTAGCCATGTCTTAATTTCATAATAATGCTCGTTAATCCTAATTTTCAGTACCTTTTAGTTTTTCCTATGTAAAACAAGAAATAAACTGAACAATAGGCTAAATAAACAACCCCAATAGAACAGCAGTTAAAATGCTTATACCCTTTAAGTGTCCTATGCAAGTTAGGAAGATTTAATACTTCACTTTCTGCAATATATAGGCATTGTTTACACATACCACATTTAAAAGTTCCTTTTAATCTAAAATTAGCACCAATTTACTTAACTTATTCCCTTGCTTCAGGATATTTTTTATATTCTGAACTCTTTTTATAAGGGGCTTAGAGAATAGATACAAATTATCAGGCATTCTGACAAAAATATTCCAATACTTTGATACAATATTTTATATCCTTAGCATATTTACTATATTTAGTAATAAAAGACCTACTGTAATCAATCTCATTACATTAATTACCATATCCCTCAGGTATAGCAGCATCTTTTCCCTGTAGTAAAGAGATAAGTTTTGTACCCCATCCACTTAAAACCTCAGAGGTAATCTCACTCACTAAAGAGGCTGCATAATCACGCTGAAGAAAAAACTCTTTTATTTTTACAATTTCTTCTATAAAATCTATGTATCAGGAAGTCATCATGGCTGCCCTAACCAGTTGTCCCTTAATTATGTTTCTTTTTTTGGTGTAAAGGATGTTCGCTCAAATAATGTAAAGGGGGAATAGAAAAATGTTCCTATTTGCATAGCCCCAAAACAAATTTCCTTTGTTCAATATCCTTTTGAATGTTGACATCCAAATAATTAATACTTTCTAAACCATAGGTATAAGTAAATCTTAACAAGTTAGTAGTAGTATTAATAAATTCCATATTAAAAATGTTGGCCAAAAATCTTAGGTAAAGGAGGATACACTTGTTCTAATTGGATACAAAAATAATTTGATGTTCCCAATAGAACAATACCATATTAGCATACCATATTAGCAAATAGGTGCAAGCTGTACCCCTTTTGCTTGTTTATAGAATTCCTCTTCAAAAAACCTAAAATTATTAATTAATGCCAACTCCATACATTCGACCAACACCCTAATGTTACCTGCATTTAAAAAAATCACTTTCAACCAAAACCTTCTTTAACCACAACATTCCAGTGGAGTGGGGAATAATGGAAAACAGATCAACTACATCAATGGTAACAAACAAGGAAGATGAGTTAAAAAGATCATCAGTGAGTTTAGTTAAAAAACTCCCATGAATTAAGCAATATATAAGGATGTTTTTTCAAAAATGATTTCAAGTTTCTATCCACAAATACTTCTAGAGGATGGTTTTACAGAATCCTGCAGCTACAGTAGGCCTTAGAGGGGGGCCATGAGGTTTTTATATACTTTAGGTATGCCAAAGATATAAGGTTAATCAGCCTAGAGACTCAAAGAAATTCAGAAGTTTTATCAAGCACACCCTGCAACAAATTATCTTCTAAAATGAAATCTGTATTCCTGTAAGAAACATTGACTTCATTTTTAGATACCTGAATGTACTTTGAATTGTTGTGCAGCAATTCCTATGTTTTGGCCAAGTAATCCCAATGATCCATAATCAGAACTCCTCCGCCTTTATCGAGCCTTATCATCCTAATAGCTTTGTTCTTACTTATCTCGTAAAGTAACTCATGCTCATCCTTATAAAGGTCAAAGCTCCTTTTATTATTGTTTTTCACATATTCTCTTATTCCACTTTCAGTCAAAGCTTCAACATTTTGTAACATAGAGTGTAAAGAGGGGGGGGGGGTTGTAAGTACTTTTCTTTTCAGAAATCAGCCCATGGTAAACTTATCCTTGTTAGAATATAAAATTTCCAAATTCTGCTTCTGTAAAAAATGTTAAATCAGTGAGTATTTCACTCGCATCTGTGTTCCTCATAGGAACAAAATTAAAACCTTTTTTTAAAAATAGAAGAAATGTACTTCAGGAATCTCCAGTCCACTATAATTAAATATATTATAATTATCATGGGAATGTACTATCCCTTGAATCAATATACCTCTGCTGTTTAGGATATTCAAATCCTTCCCCTGAAGGTCTAACAGGTAGGGGTTATCCTTGTCCCCCTTCCCTGACCAGATTTGTAACCTGTTAAAATGTATTTTTATTTTAGGTGATTGAACAAGTAGACTTAAACCCTAGTGGAAGACAATAGGAAACTTTGTTAGACTATCATGAGCTACGTTGGCAGCTAAGGCTAGATGCCTGTATGCCTCTTGGGTTAAATTATGAAATGTCATTTAAAGCTCAGAGCAGCTAAGCTTTAATGTATATTCATATTAATAATTTATGTTATAGTCATATTTTTGAAAAATATGAATTGTGTGATATTTTTGCAGTAAAGGTGAAAAAATTCCTAATTTCTTATTTATTATTTTATTTATTATTTTGAGTACAAACATTAGTATATATATATATATATATATATATATATATATATATATATATATATATATATATATATATATATATATATATATATATATATATTTGTAGTTTTGCATATGTCCACATTTTTCATGTTTATTGGATTTAAGTATGTTGTACTGTTCAACAGTTTTTTGATTAAATGATTTTATTTAGCATGTTGGTGTATGAAAAAAGAAATTACATAAAATGTTCATTTTATTACTACAAATCATGTCTGGGCATTGTTTTTAAATAGGTAGTGTGTTTTAAGTAGTCCTGATGAAGTCTCTATGGGAGACTAAAGAACTTAACCTTATAATAAAAGCTGGTTTTATGAAGCTTGGTTATTGTTCTATCTATTTGTGGAGAATAACATTGGGCTGCAATGGTTTCATTGGTTTTTGTTGGTTATTAGTCAATTTACCTCTGATTCTGCAGCATTTTTGAGGTCATTCATCCACAACTCCTTTTTTCAGTTTTGCACATGGGGTTGGGGTGTCCTATCAACAGTGACAATCATCTAGAACCAAGGCTTACACCATTGGGTGGCTTTGCTTTGTAAGCCGGCCCTACTGATTCCTAGAGGAGTTGCCCTTAATGCATAGTTTTTAAGAGCCAGGGAATGAGGACCTAATGGTGAATGGTGTATAGAGCAGCTATAGTAGTTATGTAGTAGCATCCTACTCCAGGAAGGCAGGGGCCATCTTGTTACTCCCTTAGGTTAGTTGTTAGTCTGTGAGGCTCCTGGCCTCCACAACAAATTACAGAAGCAATTATTTCACCACTCTCTTGCTGAGATAGAAGAACTGACCATTAGCCACTTCATCTACATAGGTTCACAGCTAATCATTAGACTTGCAGTCTAGGGGACCATTGAGGTGCCTAACTGAAATTCCCAGTTTCCTCAAACAACTTTTGGTTAAGTGACTTGGTGAAGGTCACACAGAATGCAAACTAAGGCTATGCCTTGCTGCATGAGTTGTAGCTGAAAAGGGTACTTGGACTAGCCCACCTACTTTAAGAAATAGCCAAGCAAATAAATTGTGCTTTCTAAATACTTCCCAGATTGTATCAGTAATTGTGATTAGTTTTTAATTGCACAGGGTTTATTATTTTTTTTTAGCTATGATTTGCAGCCTCTTAATGAAGTATAAGTTTAGCTTAATTCCTAATATCAGTTGTCTCCTACATAGTTCTGTTTTGCCATCATCACTTGCACATAGGGGCAGCTGATATGTTTTTCCTTCCTTTGCTACTGGAACACTTTGCCCATGGTAGTAACCTTTTCATCTGTGTATGTAGTTAGTAACAGTTTGGATGCATGTAATTCCAATAATTCTTCATATTCTTTTATTGAAATCATCAAGTAGTTAATCAATTAATTAATTACTTTGTTAACTGAGTGAGTGGTCTGCTTCAGGTCCCTTTTCAGCCACACCTTCGCCCACATGGAAACAAGAGTAGTAATAATATCTGTAAACAGGATATTATTACACAAACCCTCACTCAAAATAACTTTACTTTAGCTGAAGCATGGTTCACTAATATTAAACTTATACTCAATCCTGAAAAAACAAACTAATGCTCTTTAGCCCTGGTAGAACTTCTCCCCTAAGCAATGAATTTATCATAACAGCCACTGACAATACTCTGATCTCCCCAACTGCACACACACAAAACTGCTAGGTGTTGAAATAGACAACAACCTAAAATTCGACATACACATAGCACAAACAATCAAGAAATTAAATAAAAGGCTTGGTTTCCTTTACAGGAACCTACTGTAATCAGTCTCATTACATTCATTACCATATCCCTCAGGTATAGCAGCATCTTTTCCCTGTAGTAAAGAGATAAATTTTGTACCCCATCCACTTAAAACCTCAGAGGTAATCTCACTCACGCTGAAGAAAAAACTCTTTTATTTTTGCAATTTCTTCTATAAAATCTATGTATCAGGAAGTCATCATGGCTGCCCTAACCAGTTGTCACTTAATTATGTTTCTTTTTTGGTGTAAAGGGTGTTCACTCAAATAATGTAAAGGAGAAATAGAAAAATGTTCCTATTTGCATATCCCCAAAACAAATTTCCTTTGTTCAATGTCCTTTTGAATGTTGACATCCAAATAATTAATACTTTCTAAACCATAGGTATAAGTAAATCTTAACAAGTTAGTAGTAGTATTAATAAATTCCATAAATTCCTCCAATTCATTTATGATACCATCCCATATTAAAAATGTTGGCCAAAAATCTTAGGTAAAGGGGGATACACTTGTTCTAATTGGATACAAAAATAATTTGATGTTCCCAATAGAACAATACCATATTAGCATACCATATTAGCAAATAGGTGCAAGCTGTACCCCTTTTACTTGTTTATAGAATTCCTCTTCAAAAAACCTAAAATTATTAATTAATGCCAACTCCATACATTCAACCAACACCCTAATGTTACCTGCATTTAAAAAAATCACTTTCAACCAAAACCTTTTTCAACCACAACATTCCAGTGGAGTGGGGAATAATGGAAAACAGATCAACTACATCAATGGTAACAAACAAGGAAGATGAGTTAAAAAAATCATCAGTGAGTTTAGTTAAAAAACTCCTATGAATTAAGCAATATATAAGGATGTTTTTTTTCAAAAATGATTTCAAGTTTCTATCCACAAATACTGCTAGAGGATGGTTTTACAGAATCCTGCAGCTACAGTAGGCCTTAGAGGGGGGCCATGAGGTTTTTATATACTTTAGGTATGCCAACGATATAAGGTTAATCAGCCTAGAGACTCAAAGAAATTCAGATAACGTTTTATCAAGCACACCCTGCAACAAATTGTCTTCTAAAATGAAATCTGTAATCCTGTAAGAAACATTGACTTCATTTTTAGATACCTGAATGTACTTTGAATTGTTGTGCAGCAATTCCTACATTTTGGCCAAGTAATCCCAATGATCCATAATCACAACTCCTCCGCCTTTATCGGGCCTTATCATCCTAATAGCTTTCTTCTTACTTATCTCATAGAGTAACTCATGCTCATCCTTATTAAGGTCAAAGCTCCTTTTATTATTGTTTTTCACATGTTCTCTTATTCCACTTTCAGTCAAAGCTTCAACATTTTGTAACATAGAGTGTAAAGGGGGGGTTGTAAGTACTTTTCTTTTCAAAAATCAGCCCATGGTAAACTTATCATTGTTAGCATATAAAATTTCCACATTCTGTTTGTGTAAAAAAATTTAAATCGGTGAGCGTTTCACTTGTATCTGTGTTCCTCATAGGAACAAAAGTAAAACCTTTTTTTAAAAATAGGAGAAATGTACTACAGTAATCTCCAGTCCACTATATTATAATTATCATGGGAATGTACTATCCCTTGAATCAATATACCTCTGCTGTTTTGGATATTCAAATCCTTCCCCTGAGGGCCTAACAGGTAGGGGTTATCCTTGTACCCCTTCCCTGACCAGATTTGTAACCTGTTAAAATGTATTTTTATTTTAGGTGATTGAACAAGTAGACTTAAACCCTAGTGGAGGACAATAGGAAACTTTGTTAGACTATCATGAGCTGCGTTGGCAGCTAAGGCTAGATGCCTGTGTGCCCCTTGGGTTAAATGATGAAGTGTCATTTATAGCTCAGAACAGCTAAGCTTTAATGTATATTCATATTAATAATTTATGTTATAGTCATATTTTTGAAAAATATGAATTGTGTGATATTTTTGCAGTAAAGGTGACAAATGTCCCCATTTCTTATTTATTTTATTTATTATTTTGTGTACAAACATTAGTATACATACATATATATATATATATATATATATATATATATATATATACATATATATACATATATATATATATAGTTTTGCATATTTCCACATTTTTCATGTTTATTGGATTTAAGCATGTTGCACTGTTCAACAGTTTTTTGATTAAATGATTTTATTTAGCATGTTGGTGTATGAAAAAAGAAATTACATAAAATGTTCATTTTTTTACTACAAATCATGTCTGAGCATTGTTTTTAAATAGGTAGTGTGATTTAAGTAGTCCTGATGAAGTCTCTATGGGAGATTAAGGAGTTTAACCTTATAATAACAGCTGGTTTTATGAAGCTTGGTTATTGTTTTATCCATTTGTGGAGAAGAACATTGGGCTGCAATGGTTTCATAGGTTTTTCTTGGTTATTAGTCAATTTATCTCTGATTCTACAGCATTTTTGTAATCATTCATCCACAACTCCTTTTCTCAGTTTTGCACATGGGGTTGGGGTGTCCCATCAACAGTGACAATCATCTAGAACCAAGGCTTACACCATTGGGTGGCTTTGCTTTGTAAGCAGGCCCTACTGATTCCTAGAGAAGTTGCCCTTAATGCATAGTTTTTAAGAGCCAGGGAGTGAGGACCTAATGGAGAATGGTGGATAGAGCAGCTATAGTAGTTATGTAGTAGCATCCTACTCCAGGAAAGCAGGGGCCATATTTTTACTCCCTTAGGTTAGTTGTTAGTCTGTGAAGCTCCTGGCCTCCACAACAAATTACAGAAGCAATTATTTCTACTCTCTCTTGCTGAGATAGAAGAACTGACCATTAGCCACTTTATCTACATAGGTTCACAGCTAATCACTAGACTTGCAGTTTAGGGGACCATTGAGATGCCTAACTGAAATTCCCAGTTTCCTCAAACACCTTTTGGTTAAGTGACTTGGTGAAGGTCACACAGAAGGCAAATGAAGGCTATGCCTTGCTGCATGAGTTGTAGCTGAAAAGGGTACTTGGACTAGCCCACCTACTTTGTTAAGAAATAGCCATGCAAATACATTGTCCTTTCTAAATACTTCCCAGATTGTATCAGTAATTGTGATTTGTTTTCAATTGCACAGAGTTTATTAATTTTTTTAGCTGTGATTTGCAGCCTCTTAATGAAGTATAAGTTTAGCTTAATCCCTAATATCAGTTGTCTCCTACATAGTTCTATTTTGCCATCATCACTTGCACATAGGGGCAGCTGATATGTTTTTCCTTCCTATGCTACTGGAACACTTTACCCATGGTAGTAACCTTTTCATCTGTGTATGTAGTTAGTAACAGTTTGGATTCATGTAATGCCAATAATTCTTCATATTCTTTTTTGAAATCATCAAGTAGTTAGTTATTGAATTAATTAATGAGTTAATTAATTAATTAATTAATTAATTAATTAATTAATTACTTTGTTAACTGAGTGAGTGGTCTGCTTCAGGTCCCTTTTCAGCCACACCTTCGCCCACATGGAAACAAGAGTAGTAATAATATCTGTAAACAGGATATTATTACACAAACCCTCACTCAAAATAACTTTACTTTAGCCGAAGCATGGTTCACTAATATTAAACTTATACTTAAGCCTAAAAGAACAAACTAATACTCTTTAGCCCTGGTAGAACTTCTCCCCTAAGCAATGAATTTACCATAATAGCTACTGACAATACTCTGATCTCCCCAACTGCACACACACAAAACTGCTAGGCGTTGAAATAGACAACAACCTAAAATTCAACATACACATAGCACAAACAATCAAGAAATTAAATAAAAAGCTTGGTCTCCTTTACAGAAACAAACAGTTCATGACTAAACATACTAAAGCCACCATAGCAAGAACTCACCTCTTATCCATCCTCCTTTATGCCTTCCCTATTATGACTAATCTCCACCACACAGAACTAAACAAAATGGAATTTTGTTACAAGATAGCCAAGTTTGCGACTGACGTCTCCTATAAATCCCACCACTGTCTATCCCTCAAGCAACTCAACTGGCTGGAGTTGCCTCACCTACTCCTACTCAATCAACTCTCATTAGCACATAAGCTCTACTACCTTCCTGACAAAATCCCACCAGCACTTCTGCAACTAATACAGCCCTACATAACCACCAGACCCTTAAGATCTACTAACCAAAACCTCATACATATCATCAAACATAGAAACTATGCTGGGAAATCGCTCTTTGCATGCACTATTGCCAGAACCTGGAATTTACTCCCAAGCCAAATTTCCTCTACCACCTCTCTTACTCATTTCAAATGACTCTCGAAAACTCATTATGAAAACAGCTGGCTTTGTTCATGCTATACCCCTGGCTAACCCTCCCCACTGCACTGTTTGAAAGGATTCCATCAGAGATCTCCTGCATCCCCTGGTGTACTTGTTAAATTAAATGATATGTTCCTTCTAACTCAATGACATATACTGTATTGAACTAATGCACACCTTGGTAAAAGAAAACTGAAAAATGTATGGCATGGTATGTAATATATACAACAAAACCTTGTAAATAATTACTGGAAATTTACTCGTAAGTATTTTCTTCATAGAAATCCTATGTACTTAGACTGCGTATTTGTTCTCTCATATATGTAATGTGATGTTGGAGCTTTTCTCCCCGGACCTCCGCTGAAAATGGACATGTATCCAGTCGAACTTTCCCGGTTAACAAATGTAAAATAAAATAAATAAAATAACAGTTAAATTAGTTCAGTTTAACACTTAAACACCTTTTTATATATATCCATATCCATATCCATAGTAAGTTTCACTCATACTATTTTCAGAGTGATCCAGATCCTGTAATTCTCAGTTTAATTCGTACTGTACAACTGTTAATGCATCGAGTTATAATGTTGATTTCATGTGCTTGCCTCCTTTATGTCTAACTTTTCTTTACTTCCTGCATTCAGTATTTTGGAATGTTGGAGGTTGGTGTAATGGCTAAGGTGTTTATATACTCGTTTACATTCATACATATCATCTTGCATCCTACATTCACTGTTCATATTCAGGTTCTATCTGTTAATTTTTCACCTGCACATTTACTCAGGGAAGTCCTTTCCTATAATATTTGCTGTTTTGTTTTTGTTTGAACAGGAACACAGATTTGTATGATGGTCAACCTCGTCTAAAACATTCTTGCTTCTTATGAAAATGAATAGTCTGGTACCAGCATACTGAACTACATTTTATTTGGACTTCTAGAGTATTTCTAGCCACTGTTTCAATTAGTACTGCTCTGTTTAATGCTAGCCAATGTATTGATACATCTTTACATATTAGTCTCTTTTTTGTGTTTTCACAATATATGCTACCCCTTACAACTTAATACACAGGTACATACATCTCAGCCATTACAGTTCAAACATAATGCTATGGTTCTTTCCCCCTTAGATTTAACTTTGATCCTCCTAGATTTAATGATTTTCTTCATAAAGTTAGGGCCATGGAGGGCAGCACATAATAGAATAAATGAAATACGGTAATAGAAAAATTGTTCATAAATAATGGTAAGAGTGTCTAATATAATATGGGAACCTTTTAATTTCAACAGTAAGAGAAGGCACCTCCTCTTAACCCTGTACTTTGATATTAAAAGCCAGTGATGTGATTTATAATGCTAAGAGCTAAGATGTGTCCACTCCTAAAGCTCTCTCTCTTTCTTCAGTATGTCTGAGAAACCATTTTAAGCTTGCAATTTAAAGTTGATCTATATCTTTGTTTATATCCCAAATACTGTTAAGCTTCATATATGATTTCTGCTATGTAATCTAAAACATGTTGTAATTACCAAAGGGATGTGATTTATATATTTCCTGTAGAATTTCTTTGAATGAGTTTTCAGTGGCTTGACTGGTGCCACCACACAATGCAATAGTTTATAATTTCTGATGCCAGTCACATTTAACACCACCGATGTGTTATTTTCTGTAATATATTTTGCATACATCCACTGTTCTAGTAGTATTTGTATAGTCCTGTCTAATGACATCCGAAGCATTCATATTACAACTTTTATTCATGTTCAGCCATTTTGCTAATCAAAGCTTCTTGCTATAAATAAACCTGCTCAATGACACTTATTTTGAAATTATTGTCATTTTATATGAACATGTACATTCTTATTTATATTTGGTATTGACTGAAATAGTTCTTGTCTCTTTTTTATTTTGTTTAAGTAGCCACTAGTCAATTACTACATTCCCTCAAGTTAGTACTCCCTTAATGTAGGAAAATGTTTCTGTTAATTTTACACACCTAATGTAGTCAATTTTCCTTCAAAATTCTTTTGTCTAAATAGCTATAAAATGTTTACAACACTTCCATACCAATTTATGCTCGGTATGAAAATCAGCTTGTTTTGCTTGCTTCGTTTGTTACATTCCAGCAGTTCACATTTCAGTCATTTCAAACCTCCATCCATTAGTCCATTTTTAAATGTATCCACTCTTGTATATTATCATTAACCTGCTTTTTTGTACTGTTTTAAAAACTGCTTAATATTGTTCCTTCCCTTGCCATGCTTATTATATATAAGTTTACTGTATATTGATTAATACGTCCCTTGATAGGTAAAGTCTATTTTCTCATATACATAAAATCGATATATATTGATTGTTGCTGCATTTGGCCATTAGTGCAGTTCTTTAGTAGTAATTTCTTAAGTATTGCCTTGTCAAAATTTGTATTCACTGTTGTTCAAAAGTTCTGCTTTCTACTCATTAAAATTAGTTACTTATGACCCATAATCTTGCTGCTTAAAAGGCCTTATAATGTACATTTTTGCTATGAATTGTCACTTTTATCCCTTTTTTATCTATACATTTACCTAAGGAACTACAGAGTCTGTCTCTAGACCTGCACAAAGCTTTTTCATGTTTGCTATATCACAATATGCTTAATAGTTTTGCTTGTTTCTGCTATTAAAATGCAGATTTTTTTTGCCTGCAGGACCTAACCTTGCCATCATTTGCTCTTTAATTGCCCTAAACATATATTCCAAGGGAAAAAAACAACACATATATTGTTGTTACTTTACAGTTCTCAAGTTCTGCTCCGTAAATGGCGCAATGTAGATACAACACTGCAGATAAGTACAGAATCAGACTATTTGCACAGTTTGCTGCAACAGAGAGTTTCCTTTGGTTCTCGACTCCCAGGTGGTAGTTTAGAAAGGATGAAGTGTGTTTTGCATATGCAGTGAATGATTCCCAGTTGTCCTAATCCTCTGGATAATGGCCTTTCTTGGATATCATGGTTTTCCACAAAAAAAAAAAAATATATATATATATATATATATATATATATATATATATATATATGTGTGTGTGTGTGTGTGTATATATATATATATATATATATATATATATATATATATATATATATATATATCCTTTGAATTCCCAGTTTATTCCATAGTGGGATATCCACAATGGTTAGTATTCATGAACTGTGTACCAAAGCCCTGTGTAGTTCATAAAGAGGACCATATATGCAGTCATATAAGATTGCATAGCCACAGTGCATGGAATGCACATGCAGGCGACTTAAATCCAAAATTGTATATCATTCACAAATGGTATCCCATCTGCATACTGGCTGGTCCCAACAATGTAGCTAATTGGTCTAGAATTGTACCAATTACTCTTCTTTGCTTGCATGTTTCTCAGACATCAGTGAAAAAAAACTTTCATTTGAAATGTCCTATTGGTCCTATTGATTGTGGAGGTCCTTGTGCTGCAGGCAAACCTGCTACCACCACCACCATATTTGTTTCCACCCCCAAACAATGACAATGCCAAATTTGCACAAAAGGGATCCATACAGTACCAGATCCCATTATTACTATATTATGGTTGTGATGATGTGAGGTAGTGCCAGCTGTGCTAAGGGAAGTAGAGCAGATGATGTGTAATATATGCCAGGATAGCTAGCATGAGTTTTATAAAGAATTATATGTCATTTGAATATCAAACTGATTTGTACAGATGCTTGTATTAAAATGTATTTGTAAAGTTACTTGTGCTAAAAATGTATCAACAGTGCCTCCTGCTGAACAGAATGGAAACATACATGTATGTCAGACTGTATTGTAACTAAATAAATGTATATCTTTTAACAGAGGATACTGGAAGGGAAGGGGTTAATTTCAAGTCAGATAACCTTAAGAAAAATAGCCTGAAATTAAATGACTTGGATCAGGCCATAAAGATTTTATCTCATAGGTCTGAACACAGACAGATGCAATGTCTGCAAAAAGCCTTTCTGCAGGAAGGGTGGAGGTGTTGGAATTGTTTTATAGCTTCCAGATGCTGTATTAAGACTTAGAAAAGTTTTTTGTGTGCATTGTGACACATCTGTGCCAAATCCTGGCTCAGTTGCTAGTGAGGGGGTAGTGTGGGAACCATAGAGTTGGGTGACCAGATGTAATATTTTGTAGCCAGCACCAAAATTGTATTTGAATACTAGTGGGAGATGTGATAGATGCACTCTGCCTTGGACCTGACAACAAGGACACTCATAGACTTCATCTTGCCTTGTTTTAGTAAATGACTAGGGGGCAGTAATTTTTCAGTCAGTTAGAAAATATAGTGAGATTAGTTAAATATTGTTTTTCTGTGACTGTCTGAGTCTTTCTATCTGTGTTGTTTTTATATTTCCTGTCAATTGAATCTCTGGTGTTTATTGTAAATGGATATTCAGTATGTTCATGTTTTTCTTTTATTGTTTATTATTAACTATAGCTAAACCTTTCATTGTGGCTGGTCTTTTAGATATTATAAATATTTTAACTTTTGAGACTACTTGCATTTATTTAGTGGTACTGTGGCTCCCTGCTCCTGAACGTCTTGCTGCTTGGAAATGGTATCATTTGTATAAGTATTAATTTTACTGAGAGTAATTGGGTACCCTGGTAAGATCCTTAGAGTAGCTGGCTTTGGGTATTCTGGTGGCAGTATATGTACCGTATAGTCTTGGTGGAGGTGGCAAAGCAGGTGAGCTATACAGCCTTCCCAAGATATGTGTGTGTGTGTGTGTGTGTGTGTGTGTGTGTGTGTGTGTGTGTGTGTGTGTGTGTGTGTGTGTGTGTGTGTGTGTCAGCTACTTTGAACAGGGACACTGAGAGCACTAATTTCACAGAGAGGGTGGTGGAGGACTTGGCTTAGAACACCGAGCTAAGGACACTGCTCTATAGCTGTGTCAATGTGGAGTCTTATTTGGGGCCTGGAGAGGAAACCCAGCTCCAGGACTGGAATGTGCATTCCCCTGAGTGCTTTCAAGAGAAATTTTACTTGGTGCAGAGAGCTGCATCTGAAAATACTCTCTGTGTCTTTAATTCTCAATAAACATTCCCCACTGGTTTCAGTGGTGAGGATTAAGGCTTCTTAATTACTGGGCCAGAGGAGGGATATCACAGTGGTAATGACCAGAGCCCTGCCTTGTTTCTAAAGAAATGAAATGTTTTATGACTCACTATTTAGCATGTCAGCAGAGCAGAGGAGGGAAGCTACTTAGTAACACAATTCAGCTAAGCCACTTATTTATAACTGACTTGATCTAATAAACAGCTTTGTAATACTATCATACCACACAGTGATTTCCCCATTAATAGCTCTGGCATAGGGTACACCACTGTCTACTATGCTCAACTGTGTATCACCCATAAAGTGAAATAGTGGTCAAGTACTGTATGCCATTACTGCTGTTGGTGTCTGCAAATAATGGTGAGCTCAAGCATACGACTAAACATAACATACAGCAGCATGCATGTATTCTGCACACTAACTGTAGGAATACTGAAGAAGTTCCATGATAAATGCATTTGTGGAAAAGCACTATATTTATGAGATTATTAGCAGACTCTAATGCCTGGTTAACTTTAACAGTTCTAAAAGTGCATGGATGATGAAAACAAGCAAGTCACATGACCTTTATCTGTTTACATTCACGCTACCCATGTTTGAAAGACCTAAAGTCAGCAAATCTGTGTCCTAGGTTTATAGGATCATAGATGGTTACTGGGCTATTGATCGGAAGGTCTATAACCCCAGCTGTGTGTACCCAATATAATACTAGAAAAAAACAATATAAAGGATCTTGCCTAAACTTGAAATCTTAGTTATCAACAACTGCTCATATCTAGGAGGATCATAGGTGAAATCTGAGGCAGGAATTTACAGTTTCCCATCCAGTCATCCAGGCTATGCTTAAACATAGAGTGGGGCTTTGTTTGATGTGAACTGGTAGCCCATTCCAGCCTCTGAAGGTATACGAGACACTTAGTTTAATCTTCATTCAACAGTCAATGCACTGGAAATTATTATGGGTGGAAGTAAAATGCTTTGATTCCTTGTGGAACATCTGTTACAAGTGAAGAGTACATTGCCTAAAATACTATTTTAATTAAGTGCAAAGTGATGACAATATCATTTGAATTTTGAAGGTGTCTACTCTTAATCAGAAATGTCAGAAGGTATATCAGTTCCAACTGGTTGGGAGCTGCTCATTATTTCAGAAGTATGTTTAATCTTAAAATAATCTAGGCAAACTAACGATCCTAATGCAGATGTGGCCTAAGAACTATGTACATGCACAAGTCCTGATATTATTTAATGTGTGGACTTATGCATGGATATGTAGTCATTTGAAGGTAGAATGAATTTATGAGGAGCATCAATCTCAACTAAAGAGAGCTGTCATACAATGAAGCGATATTCTTTTTAAATATGTCCATTGTATAATAGTAATCATTGCCCATCCTTGTAATCTTTTTGTTTTTCCTAAAGTCAGTGTAGATTAGCCACATGAACTTTGTTATTCATACAAATGAGACCATACTCTTCGATAAAATGGGATGACAGACCAAGAGACAGTTATTACATGGGTAGGAGTTATATGAGGAAATGCTGGCAGAGAACAATGCCAGACAGTGTCATATACACCATCAGTACTCACTGCATGACTGTAATTCAGTAGAGTTGTTTAAAAATTAGGACTTTTTGACATAGTGTCATCGTGTAAAAGAAATGGCAGACCAGAAGCACAGTGGGTAGCATTGCTGCCTCACAGCAAGAGGTGTTCCATTTCAGGTCCTGGCTAGGTGCCTTCTGTATGGAATCAACATATCTTCCCTCTTGCTGTGAGGGTTTCCTGTGTGCTCTGGTTTGCTCCTGTATTTGAACACATGGTAGATTGGTGAATTGTGTGTGTGTGTGTGTGTGTGTGTGTGTGTGTGTGTGTGTGTGTGTGTGAGTGAGTGTGTGTGTGTGTGTGTGTGTGTGTGTGAGAGTGTGTGTGTATGTGTATGTATGTGTGTGAGTGTGTGTGTGTGTGTGAGTGTGTGTGTTTGTGTGTGTGTGAGTGTGTGTGAGTGCGTGAGTGTGTGTGGGAGTGTGTGTGTGTGTGTGTACTGGTGTGTATGTGTGAGTGTGTGTGTGTGTGTGTGTGTGTGTGTGTGTGTGTGTGTGTGTGAGTGTGTATGTGTGTGAGTGTGTATGTGTGTGAGTGTATATGTGTGTGTGAGTGTGCGCGCGCGCGTGTGTGTGTGTGTGTGAGTGTGTGTGTGTATGTGAGTGTTTGTGTTTGTGAGTGTGTGTGTGTGTGTGTGCACGAGTGTGTGTGTGTGTGTGTGTGTGTGTGTGTGTGTGTGTGTGTGTGTGTAAAGTGTATGTGTGTGAGTGTGTATGTGTGTGTGTGTGTGTGTGTGTGTGTGTGTGTGTGTGTGTGTGTGTGTGTGTGTGTGTGTGTGTTTGTGTATGTGGGCGCTTATGTCTGTGTGTCATGTCATGTGTGATACAGAAGAAAGTTCTAGCAATCTACTTCCATTTTCCACCCTTTCTTACTAAGGATGGTAGTGGCTGTTCATGGTGTTGCAATAAGTGTCAGCTGTGACACATACGTGTGACTGGATGAATAAAGCTAATAGTGACTGCTAAATCTTTTGATGATTTTGCATTCTGTTTTTCCCACTTTTAGCACTATTTACCCATTTTAATGTTACTATTGTTGATAAATAGCAGCAGTCATGGGTCATATTTTTTGGCTCCCCTTTGAGATTTCATTACCAGCCCAGTCCCCAGTGCTCCAAACATCCATGCTGGGTTTACCAGCTTGTCTCCTACTGGGACTGATCATGCATTCTAAGGGCATCATTGGGGATTGGCCATCTTTGCTTTTATTCTGCAGGTTTCTTTATTTGGCCTGCCCACTTCCCTTTCTCTCACATTAATCCCTTCAGTAACAAAACTGAAACAATTGAAAGAAATATTCAAACAAATGAAAAAAAAAAAAAACTAATACTAAGAAGTATGATCGTGTAGATTCTGAAACTTTTAGGAAAATTTTGTTTTTAGAGGCTTGTTTTAATGAAAAAAAAAAACAAATACTAAGAAATATGATTGTGTAGAGTCTGAGACTTTTGCTTTTAGGAAAATTTTGTTTTTTATTGCTTTGTTTTTATTATATGGAAATTTTTACCCATCATACTATTTTATCATGTGACTTTATCATGTGATTTATTTTGTAACATTTAGAAGTCCTGGTGGATTCTAAACATTTAGTTCTGATGAAGTCCTTACTTGAATGAAAGCGCTTAACTTTTGTAAATAGTGATTGGTAGCTTTACCATCATTTCAGTGGATTTCTCATGGTTCTGTGTGTATCTTTTTTCTACTGAGGTAAAAAGTGTAACCTTTCTTTTTGAATATTTACAGTATAATAGGATTCAGTGATTCTCTAGGCTTTCACATGTTATGATATATCATGCTTCTTACTACTTTTTTTTGAATATTGCTGTCAGTTGTGTCACTATTGTACTTACAGATTCTGAAATGTTTACTTTTAGGAAATCTTTGATTTAATGGTTTGTTTTTAAAATGTGACATTTTTTTCATCATGTGATTTTTATCATATGTCTTTATCATGTGATTTTAGTATTTGATTTATTTTGTAGTGTTTAAAATTCATTGTGGGTTCTGTACATTTTGTTCTGCTGAAGTTCTCAAGTGGATCAAAGAGCTTAACTTTTGTAAATAAAGTCATTGGGGTCTGGAGACTCCTTTCATTTAGTAGGATACAGTGGTTCTCTATGTTTTCATATAAGTTTTATTTTGCCAATTCATATAGCATTTTGATTTTTTTTCCTTTTGAAAGAACATTGAACTTGTTTATGAGAAGATGTCCTATGCCGCTGTGATTAGTTCTGATTTTAGGTAAAGTGACATTTTATTACAAAGAAAACAATGGTCATTCTGCTTAACATTGCCACATAAAGTGAAAGCCTAATTGTTTAGGATCCTGAAAAAGAACATGATGTGAATATCACCTGACATTAATTGTATTTATTGAAAAAGCTTGTTCTCCCCTGTCTGAGAAACCAATTCCTTCCATTATCCTCCTGTGCCATTTCTCCTAACTTTTCACCCATCAGAGGCCTTCCTGAAGGACTGAGTCTATGCAGTCTACTACCCTTCAGGTAACCTGTTCTGTCCATCCCCGCTCTTTATGTGAAAACTATCTTTTAATGTTTAGGTTGAAAGTCTTACCTATCAGTCTGGTGGTTGAGCTTCTTTCTTTGTTTTTTTTCTGTGAAGCGAGGTCCTGTTATGTTATGCTCTAGTTTTGCCTGCACCCATGTGTCCCTTTCTCCATTTTCCTTATCTGAGACTAGTACTGTTAACACCCTGTTATATACGTCTTGTTTTCCTTTCCTTTTGCTGCTTTGGTTGAAATACTTTTTATACCTTCAACAATGACGATAACCTTCCTGCATATACAGCCACCAGAAATGAATGCAGTATTCCCCTGGGGACCTGAATAAGTGATCTGTGAAGGAGTAAAAAAAAAAGGTCCTCCAGTCTAGTATCTTATTGATCTTGACCTCCACTTTATTTTTATTTTATTAATTTGATAACTGGGTCGGTGGGCTGGATCTCAGACCTTTATGACCCAGGCTGAGTACTGTAGCTAGGGCAGGGCAAGAGGGACAACTGCCCCTGGCACAAAGTGTTGAGAGGCACGATCAGCCAATCCTGATCTCATCTGTAATGCAATGCTAGCTTTTAGAAAAAAAGTGCTACAGTTTAAACGTAAAAAAAATATTTTTAACTAAAACTTGAGTGCTGTAGTGCTCCATGCAGGCAGGGTATAAACTGAAAAAAAGTATTTCCTACATTTATAGCAAGCAATTTGCTACAGATTAAAAAGAAGATTTTTTTAAACTAAAATGTGAGCATTGTAGTGCTTGGGGGGGCAGGACACCTACATTGGGCCTGAATGATAGGGGCAGAAGTGTGGGTTGGGGGGCATGTTGTGCATTTGACCACCTCGTTGGTGTGCCAGTAGATGGAATGTCTTTTTTTTTTCTTTTTCTTTGTCTCTTCAATTGGTCTAATTGTGCAAAGCCTTACAGTAAAGTGACTGGCTTATTACAGTGAAGTGATTTTTTTTGCTTTTTTTTTTCCTATTTCTGAGTGGTGGGGTGCTGGTTCATAGTAGTGGCCCAGGACACTGGTTAAATCAGCTATGCCTTTGCTAAGGTCCATAGAGTTGTACTAACAGTGTAAAGCAGTGGAGCAAAATAGCAAGATGTTCAAGAACTTCTAAGATGATAAACAAATGTCAAATACAATAAGCAAACATATGCATCACTTAAAACAAGTTACAAAACATCAAAATAATTTACAAAATATATTGACTTTCTATGACCATTTCTACTAAGACATTCTGGAACGTTAAGGCCACAGTGGATTATAGACTGAAGTTTGTTTCTCGGTGTCAGTTTTTAATTTTGGCTTTAATCTCCTGAAGTACTTCTTACCATTTGTTGTTACTTGTTAAATTATATATTTTGTTTAAACATATCTGTGTATTTTGCTTAATTCCATTTCTTTTATATCAGATTATTCCATCAAGCTGATATTTCTTGATGTATCAGTTTTCCAGCCATAAAGGTTGTTTGTCCATATTTGGAAGACTGTTAGTTCTAGGTCTTATAGGAAAGTTTAACCATATGTAGTTATACTTTCACCTGCATTTCTAATAAACTATACAGTTTTAAGTCAGCCATGAAATTATGGGTTAATGTCACTTTAACATTTTGTTTTCTTGAATCCATGTTTCATCTCTAGATTAATATGTTAGCAAATAACAATTGCTCGAGTATAATCTTTTCCTTATGCACCTACATAATCCCTCTTTGGATTAACTTTAATCCAATTTAACTTAAAAGCTTGACTTAAAAAACTCCATCTATTCTCTGTCTCATATTGCCTACTTAGACACGATCTCTGCTTGACTTAGAAAGCCATGTCTGACCCAGCTCAGTTATAAATGCTACATCTAAAGAAATCCCAATCCCTCAGCACCACACTCTCTAGAGACCTCAACCTCATTACTGCAATCAACAAAACAAGCTGGAGGGACAGGTTCATAACCCAGAGACTGTCCATGCTATGGAATATACTTCCCATACATGTCAAGCAGAGCACCTCACTGGCCCTATTCAAGAGAAATCTTGATGACTGGATGGGAAATAGATAATTCACCCCAGGGATCACTCCAGTGGTTTTACTCGACAGAGGCACTTGGAACTAAGGTCGGGTGGCACAATGCCAGGCTAATCCTTTGGGCTAGGCTTGTACAGGCTCCAGGGTCATTAGCCTAGTACACACCTATGAACATACATAAAAAGTGTTACCCTTTTTAATTGATGGGGTTGTGCTTCTGGCTGCTGTATTGCAGGTTGTGCTATATGTAATGTCACCTAGGGATGTCATTTTTAAGTTGTCTTTAACCTTAGAAAAAAGTGCCAATAGTAATTTTTGTAATTGCTTTGTATATCTGCCTTATTTTTAATGTCTGAATGATGCAAAATTATTTTATTGTTTCCCTCCTCAACCCACGCTTATTATTTGCATCCAGCTCCATAGTTAACTTTTTAATAATGATCCAGCACATTTTAAGAGCATGAAGCTGTTTGCTTTAATGTGTGATGTCAGATGTCACAGAAATGGTTGAAGAATACCCCAGCTGGAAGAAAATATCCAACAACTGGAACGTCCTCAGAGGTTCCTCACTAAAAGAATACAGGGTATAAGTAATATGTCCTATGTAGACCACCTCAAGGCCCTATCCCTGTATTCTGTCTCCTACAGGCTTTTGAGGGGAGATTAATGCCTGGCATACAGGGCATTGTGAGACCCCAATCTGATGGACCTCCTGCATATCCACAAAACAAACAATACCAGAATTACCCATTTTAAAATCCTAAACCTTGCCTGTGATATAAATAGGACTGGCTGGAGAGATAGGTATTTATCCCAGAGACTACCCCATCTATGGAACAGACTCCCCATCCACGTGAAGCAGAGCTCCCCCGTAATCCAGTTCAAGTGCAACTTGGACAATTGGATGGGAAACTGGAAATTCATCCCTGGTTTGGCACCTATGTCTCTGATGCAAACAGGTAACCTGCAAATGGTTTATCTCCCAGGCCCATGCTTAAAGTTATTGAGGGTATCAGAACTCATCAGAGATTTGGGATGCATGGCTAGGCTTAAAAAGGGCCTTGTGGTCATTACCCTAGTAAACACCTATGAACTTATATGTTTATCAGTACAACTCATAGACATTGTTTTGGATTACGTTTGTTGTGAGTACATTATCTCAGTGTGCTGATGAATGTATTGCAGTAAATAACCATACAAGTGTCTAAGTTCATTAATGTCACTTTTACTTCTGGCTTACACATATCATCCCCATGTATATACATGTATGTATATATATATATATATATATATATATATATATATATATGTGTGTGTGTGTGTGTGTGTGTGTGTGTGTGTGTATGCATGTATAACTCTCTCTCTCTATATATATATATATATATATATATATAGAGAGAGAGAGAGAGACACACACACACACACACACACACACACACACACACACACACACACGCACACACACTCTAATATCACTGTTTTATGCTGCATTTCCTTCACTCTGAGTAAATTGTTTTAACTGTTCATTTACAGACTTCTTGCACTTTGTGATTAATGTTGTTTTTTAAACTTCCTTGCTGCTATGCTCAGTTCAGTAAAGTGATGCCCCTTATTGTATTGTCTACTTACATTTTCTTGCAAGGCACACAACTTAATATTATGGGATTATGACCTTCCATAATATGATTACTTCTCTTGTATCATTGTTTTATTATATAACTTTTTTTACTTGGCTGCTCCTTAAGTATATGTTCAGTCTTTTTTCTTCAATCCACTGTTCTTGTTTTTGGCAGTATATTGTTTTGTGTGAGCTTTTTCTTGGAATTTTGCTATGACATTTTTTTATTTATTTATTTAGCATGTGCTGACCAAGTTGGTACTAGGGTTACTATCAGTTTCTCCTTATGCAGGATAGTCCTTATTTAAGCAACTGTGTCCTGTGAAAAATCATGAAAAACACAAATGTCCTGAGATTTTTGAACAAAAATGCTTCCTAAGTTTCTTATAATAGTTGCACTGAACAATTATTTTGCATCTGAATCCCATTAATGATATATAAAACAAAATAATCCATTCAAATTCTACAAAAGTAAACTTCCATTTCGTCAAAAAGATGATGCCAGGACCTTTTCAGTGGTAGTGGGCATGGTGTGCTGTGCACAATTTCACATTTCTGTAAAATTGTCCAACTCTGTGGATTTGAAAAGGTGGAAAATCTAATTGTTACACTAGTTTGAAAACCGTTTTCAGATATGTCCTGTGCCTAGAAGACAGGAATGACAAAAACAATGCTTAGAGGTATAACAGGCAGTCAGTGTGCATGATAAAACAATAGTACATCGCCTTGCACAGTAAAAAAAAAATATATATATATATATATATATATATATATAGTTATGGACATGTGATAATTTGATTTTAGCAGATGTGTACATGCACATTTTTTTATATTTACATGAGGAAGAACATTAAGAATACACAGCTAGTATGCCAGTTCAAATCTTATATCCTAGCTCAAAAGAATCATTTCCTAAGTTACAATTTCCTCTCTCAACATTTCTGATAATGCATTCTGAAGGAACTTTTTAAAATATGTCAACTCATTGTATTCCCAAAAAGATGTTCCCAATTACCTCTCTCTTTGCTATCACAACTCTGACATTTGCAGTCTCCCTGATGAAAATGGTATAAAAAAATTCATATAGAACCACATTCTAGCAAATGTCCTAAACTTTTTAAAATTTGCTGCCTATTAAAGAGCCATGCAGATGTTTTTCCTATTGTTCCTTTGTAAATTCTTTCCATTTTTCTATTCCCAATCTTTTCTACCCTTTCTGATTGATTCTTATAGTTATCATGTAATATTTTATATGCTCAGCAAATTCTCCATTTTGTATCAGCAGCTTGTTTTCCAGACTGCTAAAAATGCTAAAAGCTTTAGATTTTCATTTAGCTCTCCACTAGCCCATTCTCTTTGTCTGTAGTCTGTTGTCACCCCTGGCAGGGAAATTTGTCTCCAACATGTAGTAAGAACCTTTGCCTCACCACTGAAAATCGGGTTCTGGTCATACTCATAAATAGTATTCTCTGATGAAGGCTTATTATTTCTCCCAATATTCTCTTAAGCTCCATAGCAGCAGTTTTTGGCAGAATATAAATATGTGTCAGAGGAATCCTCCTCCCCTTCCAGTAAATTCTTAATACCATAGATTTCCCATTATTGCCCTTTTTCTCCTCTTCGATCACAAGCCCTTTGAGCAATCGATATTACTACTCTCGTTTTCCTTTGTCCCTGATCCTCTGTTGTATGTTCACCCTGAAATATTTTCTTTGTCAGATTCACATGCTCATTTACAGTTGTATGTATTTCCCGCAGCGATAGCTTTCAGCCCAAAGAAAAAGTGCAGTGGAAACCTTTAAGGAAACAAAAGTGTACACTGTTATAGTAAATGCATTAAAGTACTAAGGCTGCAGACCGGCAGACTGCTTGTCTCCAAGTAAAAGCAGTTGGTGGCAATAAATAATAATAATAATAATAATAATAATAATAATAATAATAATAATAACAACAATAACAACAGGAATAATTAGTAACTTCACAAATGGATGAAAAAAATCTTTGTAAATTTCACTCAAAATACTCTGTTTCAAACCTTCTCGATTAATTTCTTGCATATGAAGACATTGTATCTCTACCTGAAAGCATTTTAAGGGAAAATTGTTAATCACTTTGCAAAACTACCCTTTTCATGCATACTTTTTTATTTCTTATTTTTCAAGGGTATTAGTGTAAAAAATACAAACCCTTCTCTATAGCTTAAATGAATGACTTTACTATAGATTGACATCTCTGAAAACAATGGAATTTTTCTTAATTCTGTATATAATGTACATCTCTGTGAAAACAATGGAATTTATCTTAATTCTGCATATAATATGATTAATGCACTTTTACATCCCCAACCCAAAATCCCAGTGTCGCAACATTATTTTAACTTCAGCTTGCTTCTGCACAGCCTTTTTTAACTTATCATTTTGTAAAGCCTGGACGCCTTACAGCTAAGAAAAATTATTTTAGCATATACAGCAGTCTAGATAAGACACTCCCACCTCACAGTTAAAAATGCTTTATAATATAACATGCAGTTTTCCTTGTGATATATTTGTACACATATTAATCAGAATAAGAACTAGTTTACTTCCAGTTACATCTTTATTCTAATCATTGTCCTAATAAACATTAAGGTCATAAAATGGAATATATGCTTTATATTCACCCTCCTGTTCAACACAATCAACTGAATCCCAATCTTTCTCAGCTACGTTTTCTTGCAAGACCATATTTTACATGCCAAATCCTCTATCCAGTGAGGCTGGTATTTTACAGTCTCCCACTTATTCACTAATTTCACAGTTCTAATGGTTTTCTTCCTAAACAGCACCATCTCCTAACACTATATTCTGCTTCATGTCTAAGATCTAAAAGAAGGGTAAACATCAACTACACAGAAGGCGATAAACAAGTTTTCCTCGCATTTTATATATATATATATATATATATATATATATATATATATATATATGTATGGGTCTACTTCATAACATTGAAATTTCATAACATTGAATTTCATAACATTGAGACCATAACATCGAAAATTCAAAACACTGAAAACCCAAAACATTGAAAACTTAGAACATTGAAAGTGTGCTTCATAACATTGAAAACTACATTGCACAAGTAAATAATACCCCCTCCACCTACAACACCTAACTAACAAATACTTTCTACCTCAGGTTAGGAAATTAACTTTTTTCCACTGTAGTGCGATCTTGGAGTTGGTATATTTAATTTACGGGGGGGTGCAAGGAGGCTTGCCCACCTGCAGAAACATAATAGAAAGTGTATTTGTTAATTAGGTGTTGTTATAGGTGAAGAGGATGTTATTTACATATGCATTATAGTTTTCAGTGTTATGAAGCACACTTTCAGTGTTCTGAGTTTACAATGTTTTGGGTTTTCAGTGTTAAGACTGCATGTCAGAAGCGTAGTAGAAAGCGTGTTTGCTAGTTAGGTGTTGTTATAGGTGGAGAGAATATTATTTATATATGCATTATACTTTTCAATGTTATGAAGCACACTTTCAATGTTCTGAGTTTTCAGTGTTTTGGGATTTAGATGTTTTGGTCTCAGTGTTATGAAATTCAACGTTATGTAATTTCAATGTTATGAAGTAGACCCATTTATATATATATATATATATATATATATATATATATATATATATATACATATATATGTGTATAAACTAAATCTTCACCTTCTTTTCTCATTATCTGATGATTTTTTCTCTCTTTTAATGATGTAATTCTCTTAGTTTCTCTTTCATCTGTATTACTTTCGACATTTTCCCTACTCTCCATGTAAAATTACAATTTTTTCACAAAATGATTTTCCATTGTGTTTACACTGCTGTGACTGAATATTTAGCCTACTTAATACCATTGTAAACTACTCGTATTGCCCAAGAGGTAATGCAAGTATTTTTTATCAAAATAAAATGTGCATAAAACTGTTATCACAATTGTACAGTTTCAGTTCTATATTTCAGTTGCTGTAGATGTCTTCTAATACCTTTGTATGCTGATCATTTTGGGCTTGGTTCATACCATTAACTGGTCATCAGAAAAGTGCACTTACCCAATTGACAACTGTAAAAATAAAGTAAATAAATATAGGTTATCATGGCTCTAGTAAGAAGCTCAGTATATTTTTTGGCATTGGGGAAGATGTTTGAATATGTTCATTCTAGATTTTTGAATGTCAGATTCTCAACATTCTTGGAAATTTCATCATCCTTGGAGTTACTCATTCAGATAATTTAACAAGAAGCCAAAGTATATAAAAGTGGGTTTATCTTTCATTTTAACCATTTCATTTTATTTTAGTTTGTATGATGTAAGCAAGTACCTGAGGACTGGAAAAGGGCAAAGGTATCTAACTGGTGATGAAGGTGTGTGGAGATAGATCGTGTCATCCTGAGGCTCACATGGAAAGCCCTTAAGAAGGTTATATTTGATCAAATTTTAGACTTCACATCTGAATTAAGACACTGATTTATAGGACAACATGCTTTCAGGAAGGAACATTGATAATTATACCTGTTATTTTTTGGAATAACATATCTTGGCTTTTATACTGAGTGTTGTGATCAGAATATTTTATCATGTAGCTTGTTTAAACCTTATTAACAAACTAAAATGAAACTAAATGCAAGCCTTTTGGGGTAGATTGACTGGCTGTTAGAAAGGGCATGACATACAACATATATAACTAGCATGGAGGAAAGCAGATGTCCATAAGAACTTCCAGAGGGATCAACTTTCCTCCTCTGCTGTTTATCTTGAGTACACAGAAGTTGCAGACACATCCAGATATACAGATGACATTAAAACTTGTAAAATGTAAGGTAGATTGGAGATCATACATTATTTCTTCAGAAGGATGTGAATAATCTAGAAATGTGGTTTGTCAGAATTCAAGATGGACTTTTGTATAATGAAATCAGCTTACGATTCTTTAGTCTTAAAAGCTTATCTGATATATTCTCTACCCTTCCTGAAAATATAACTGTGTTTGATACCTTTTTGGATTTTGGTGTCTAGCTGGTTATCAGACATCAGTGGTGAAGCACTTTGAGCTAATGGGTATAGAAAACGTTCAGTAATGATTCTGCTGCTGATCAGCATTAGCATGATTGATTCTTAGTCCCCTGCTGTGATCACCAGCAAACTTATCCCCAGTGCATAAATTACAGTGCGTACCAAGACAGTGGATTTGACTCATTGACGGGATTGATATTAAGAGAACTTGTTTTCTCTCTTATATAGCATGATATGAGGACGCATGATTTTGAAGGGCAAAGCTTGTATTTGAATGTCTTATGTTAAAAAAGGATGTCAGTGCTCCAAGTTAAGAGCCAATAAATTGGGTTTAATAAAAATTAGGAGTAAATTCTGTTTGGAAGATGAAATAGTTTGTTGAAAAGCTTGCCCAGGCTGCACTTATCTCCCTAAAAATACTAAACAATTAAACATGGACACTTTGGGTTGTGGACTGTAGATATGTTGTAGTGGGTAATCATCTTGAGACATGTGCTCCTTCTCAAATTTTCATCAGTATGTTATCTAATTGTATGATACACTGAAAATGTACTTGATTTTTTCATAATTTGATAGTGGAATATGAATGGTTAGTTACAGCATGTCATGTGTTTAGAGAAATTTAAATCTAGTTATACTGCAGTGATCCATCCCCTTAAGGATTTACATTAATATGAAGGCAGTATTTCTAGTACTGGATGGACATATTCTAGAGGTAAATAGCAAATTCTCTAAGCAGCAAAGAACAGATGAAAAATATAACAGAAACGTTTCACATAATGATATTTAACACAAGTACTGGAAGTCGCGCATTTCATATCTACAGTTTTCATAACAAAACTTACAATATCCCATGAAATTTAGTCCATGACTGCCAGCTCCTTCCAGGAAAATGATTTTTCAATGCACATGCAAGCTTGTGTATATGTGTGTGTGTGTGTGGGGGGGGGGGGTAGTAGGGGCTGCTAGTGGCTGACATGAGTATTCCTAGATAAAGGCAAAAAAATGCAGAGAGAAGTTGTGGAAAAGGTCATGGGATGGGAATATGTACTGAGAAAGTCTAAGGTCATGCTTTGGAATTTTAGCTCCAGTGCAATTGCACTACAGTAATGTTGCAGTGATTTAAGGATATCTAAACTGCATCCAATGATAACTGATATGCCATTTTGATCTTTTCAGACAGTAATTTTAATGTACGTGTGTCATAGTTTTATGTTGTAGTAACTACAGTGATATTACTGACAGAAATTTCACAGGCTATTGAATAAATATTACAAACATAATAAGTGTTGTAATGCTGTACATTTCAGTATCAAGACAAAATTGTTGATAGGAGAAAATAAATATATATATAACCAATTACACCGATAAAGACAGAGTACATTTTAAAGCTGACTTGCTGTAAAGGCCTCCCAAAATAAAGAAAAATATATTTTATTGTATTGTTCTTATTCATATTACTTTTTTGCTTTATTTCTTGGGGACCCATTCCTGTGCAGGTATAGCTAATTTAAATTCATTGCAGATTTTGTTTCTTTATTCTGTACTAAAACTGGAAAACAAAGTGCAAAAAGGTATAAGCTGCACTGCAAGAGCCTTTAGATATCTTTATGTTTTGTCTCCAGACCTTTGTAACAGTGCACTACATAAATCTGTAATTTTTCATTTTGAAAAAGCAAGCATATTAGTTTGTATTTCTCTGCATTCAGAAAGTCACAGGAAGTATAATGCATATTTGGACTCATTCTGTTACATGGCAGTCTGTGCTCAAAAGGGCCAAAAAACAATATATTTCAACACAGTAATGCAAGGGTGGGGAGGGGCACCAGAAATATATGGGCATTGGTACACATTTGTCACAGCCATGATTTGCCCATTTGAAATGAAATGATGTTAGCACAACTTTAATAAAAATGCTTATCTTACCCTGTTTAGAAACTCATATGAACTGACACTGGCCATGAACTTACATTGTTAAAGGCAGAAAGTGATGAGGGCCTGGGCATTGGAAGGCCAGTGCCTCTGATATTTTAAATATATTGGCCTTTGCAAGTGTACTTTCACCTAACACCAGTTGAAATACCTTATTTCCTTTTTTAATGATCATGTTTCTTCTGTTTTCAGTGTAAACTCCAGGACCATCTGAGTTATAGTTTTTTCAAATCTTTATTTACAAGAGAGATAATTTTGAGAGGAATCTCCTCCCCGTTTAATGAACCACATGAAAAAACATTTTTTACCCCTTTCTTCTTCAAGAAAGAAATTATAAATGCATTGTTTTCGATTTATGCATCACTTTTGCATCTTGTATGTTTTGATTCTTGTCTTTTCAACTAATCTTGTGTGGTATTTTTTAAAATATTTTTTCTTTAAAAAAAGAAATTTTTGTGCTTTCTTGAATTTTTTGATTGCTGTTATCTCTCAGATACTTTTTTACAGTAATCTTTTTTGAATTCTCTCTCTTCCCCTCCCTTCCTCCTTTTTTTCTTGGTCCTAGGTCCGCACACCAAAAAACGTGATGATTCTGGCTCAAATGATGCTCCCCGTGATGAAGGTATTTTTGATGCATGTTTTTTTTTTAACCCTGATACTTTTTTTTGTCTTCTTTAACAAGAAAAACAAATTCTTCATACCTTTTCCACTGTGTTTTTCTTACTGCATTTTTTTCTTTTTTTTTTAAACTGTTAAAACTTTTTTCATCAACACAAAAGACATGCACTCCCCACAAAATGTTTAGTTTTGCTTTTTTGTGGGACATACTTACAAACATCTTTTTCTTATATGAAGTCCTTAATTTGTTCAGTTTAAGGTACATACCTTTTACTTGCATTTCTTTGGAAACATTTTCCCTGTGGTATTTACAAAACACTTGAGACATATTTTTGATAAGACAAAGATTTATTTTCATGGAAGGTTCATGGTAGTTGTGGAGATGTTACTGGAGAATGGATTGATGCAGTGTGTTGAGGGGAAGTATCCTGGCTTACTGTGGTAGTAGTTGTCTCAGGGTCATGTATCAGTGCCATGACCTGTAAAAATATCTTTATTTCACATGTCATGTTTTCAAAGCTGGAGATAGTGAGGACATGGCATATCAAGGGTTCACATGTTAAGTATATGCTTTAGGAAATGTTCTTGTCTGGCATGGAGAGATTGTTTTGGACAGGACTGTTCTCAGTACTTAATTCTGAAGTGGAAGATAAGAAGGTACTGCTATACCAGTCACAACTTAAATTGTTATTGTGGTCAGCCATCTTATGTAAAAAACTAATAAAAATGAGCTTGAGCATAGTTAACTATGAATGCAATATGCAAAAAAGAAAAGTCTTTCACATAAGGGTTTCTTTTTATTTACTAAAGTGTCTAACAAAAATGCTGCTTGCCTATATGATTAACTGTTTTATTCTGGGCCCATTAAGAAAATATTCTGTTCCTCAAGAACTTTGAGATGATTCTTTTTGGTGTCCTTGCAGAGGTAATGGGCAAATTATGAATAGTCAAATTCCCGAAATTCAAAATGTGGATATTTAGTACTTCATTTTTGAAAGTTGCTATACAGCTCCTCAATTTACATCTCCCCCAAGGCAAAGAAAGTTAAAGCATCTGATCACTGTTCTCCATAGGAAATCACTGGCTGTATGATTTCTAGGTATGCATCAGCTATGATTCCTTTCTTTTGGAAGATTTCTTCATTCTTCATGTTTGTGCAACCATGGAGCTGGTCTATGTATGTTTGGGTGGGGTAGCTTGCCTCCACATGGAGATACAGGGGGCAAAAAACACAACATCTATTTTTTTTCTGTGGGGTTGATTTGTCAAGCAGTTGTGCTAAGTGAGTTGGTTCCTTGGGAACTTTAACTTGAGGAATCATATTGGAAGCATTTCCATGGATTTGTTGCAACAGAGGCTTCATCCTACTCCTAATTTACTTTTCTAACTCCAAGGTCATAATTGTAAGAGGGCAGTGCTAAAGAAACTGTGGGAGTAGAGTTCCTTTCCCAGCTGTTAATAAATTTTTGCTGTAGTGTGACAGTAAATGAATATGGATTTACTTATCCATGCAAAGAGTTATTCATTCATAAATGTTAATTCAAGCAAATGCAGTTTGACTGTCCATGGTTTGAATGAGTGAACAGCTTCGAGAAGGAAACTTACTAATGGAATAATCTCTTAGGCTGATGTTATGCCAGTAAACAGATGTGCAAATTTGTCATATTCTGAAAGACCAGAAATTCTTGATGACAGAAACACAAATAAATGTGCATTGAGAAATCCAAAGAGTCACTGCATTACTTAAAACAGCCATTGGTTTTAGGGACTGAAAGACTGGCACAACGTATTAAAACAAAAACAATTAATGACTATAATGTAAAATGAGTTAGAGACAACATGTCATAATGGGATTATAGGGAGGGGTATTTTTGTTTTAGACAAAGATAAAAAAGTGCTATTCCATGTATGTTTACATTTGGTTCTGCTGAGCTGTTACAGTTGATAGTGATACAAACCGTTCAATACTGAAAGTAGCACAGAAATATAGTGGAGAAGAACCTCAAGGTTAGTGAAGGCAGAACATACGGTATGGTTTGAGTGCAATAAAGGTGGACAAAACAACTTGTCAAGATGGCACCCACCAAGTCGTACGTGGTGCTGGCTAAATACCTAGATAAGACCACTGGGATGACCTTTCAGTACCTCTCTGCATCTAAAATTTTTGTGTCACAAGATCAAAAGAATAGCATAGGTGGTGCATTGCTATCTTACAGCAGTGTTCTCCAGTTCAGTTCTAAGTTCATGTGGAATCTGCCTTTTTGTGGAACCTACATGTCCTACTTGTGTTTCACTGGGTTTCCTCTTGGTGATCCAGTTTTCTTGCACCTCCATAGAGTGATTGCTGTTCTACCAAATAGTCCATTATGTGTGCTTGCTGTGTGAGTGGTGTGTGATTAACTGTGCTTGTGTGTTCTGCAATAGACTGGCACCTTATTTAGCATATATTTCAATGCTTTATGCCAACTCTTTCCTGGGATAAGGTCCAGCAAATCCACAATACTGTAAAGGATAAAGTGTTTGCCAGAACATGGTTCAATGGATGAAAGATTAAAGGGTGGCTTTTATGATAATACCTCCCCATATGTGGGGACACATGCACACACACAAACAGACACTGAATGTGGAGTAAATAATTACCTAAAACATGGAAAGACAAGAATGTCTGACTTCGGAAGTGACAATAGTGTTGCCACTTTTACATCCTTCTGTTTCCTGACAAATAAGCCAAATTCCCTGAATTATGAAAATATACTCCTTGACAAGTAGTCACATCATCACTTTTAGCAAGCCACACACAGAAGAACCAGTTTTAAAAGCTATTTACAGTGACTGCATGGACAAACAGCGCTTGTATGGATCCCTAGGCGAAATGTTCCATGGCAACTCCCACTCCCACTGTCTACTGTCACCCTGCCATACACCCTATTGTCCAGTGATGCCCTATTTTCCTCACTTAATTGCCTCCTCACACTATCCAGAGTACTTTTGTTTTCTCAAACTTTGTCTTACTTGCCAGCTTTTCCTGTATACTTGCAATACATCCTAAATAGCCACAATTGCATTGTAATAATTGTGGAGAAAATAATTTAATTATGCTGAGGTCTGGAGACCACTAAGTCCCCAGAGGCTATAGGATTCTAAATGCTCTTATGTGTATTTTATATTTTTTTCCACAACCTTTGGTCCATCTGTGACTTGAACAAAAAATAATACTAAAATAAGAATTTTTTTCATTGAAAAAAATACAAAACTGAATAGTAGTTATCTATAAACTGAGAATAAAATGCTTGTGAGGGCATGAGGGCATGTAAATTATATCTGAGAACTCTGCCTTTTGCCCAATCTCCCAAAAAGATGGTAATTTTCAATGTATCTGTATAGTGTTAAACTGGGATGAAAGTGAAAGGAAAAAGTAACAGTGATATAGTTCAAGCTGTTGCTGTCATACATCTATGCAGCATGACTCCTCAGCGCTGTCATCAAAGTACATACATTCTGTGTACCCCTCTGAAGTCAAAGTAGGATGAAAGTGAAGTAAAAACAGGGCACAACAAAAAACTTTGTCTTCTTGTCAGCTATACATATGCAGCATGCCTCCTTTCTTTTACCCTCAGAAAATAGCCATCTATGTATATATATATATATATATATATATATATATATATATATATATATATATCTGTTTTCTATTGTGAAGAATGTAGATAAACAGCACTTAGAGTACTTCATTCCAGCTTGGTGTTCCTCCACAATACTCTAACCTTAGACAAGCTATATGGCTGAAAACCTTACTAAGCCAATTATAGAGCCAAGATTGCTGCCTTCAGAAGCTCTGAGTTTCTGTGATGCATTCCCTGCCTTATTTTTTCACTAACAGGAGATTTATATATGTGCCTGCCAAGTTTATTTTTACAAACACACACACACAAAACATATTTTCTAAGCAAACTGAATGATCATCATTTCACCTGTGGAATGCCTTTTGGGTGTATCCAAATAAAACCCACACAGTGATAGGGAGGACAGATGAAGCCACAGCCAAGAACTAAGAGCAAAACATATTTTCTAAGCAAACTGAATGATCATCATTTCACCTGTGGAATGCCTTTTGGGTGTATCCAAATAAAACCCACACAGTGATAGGGAGGACAGATGAGGCCACAGCCAAGATCTAAGATGGGGGGGGGGTGAACAGCTATCAGATGGCAACACTACTCTCTGTGCCACTGTTCTAATGATGTGCTCCTTCCCCACACATCTTGTCCAGATCACCAGAAAATAGTCAGTTAGTGTGTGTAATGCTAATGCATGGCATTGATGCAAAATGGAAGAAATGATGTCCAGCTTATTACTCTTATTTGCACTTCAACCCTACACACACACACACACACACACACACACACACACACACACACACACACACACACACGCACGCACGGACGCACACACACGCACACACACATGCACGCATACACACACACACACACACACACACACACACACACACACACACACACGCATAACTCACAACAATGATTGTTTTTTACACTGCATTTGAATGCAGATAGGGAATCCAAGTGAAACAGCAAATATTTTAGGAAACATAATTCAGAAATGTGTTAGATCTCAGAGTGATTAAAAATACTTTTCAAGTATTCACCATAACTGGATTTCCTGACTGTTGATTGAGACCCTGATTTCTTTCTTTTGGTAGATTTCTTGATTCTTCATGTTTGTGCAACCATGGAGTTGGAGATGGTATATGTAAGTTTGGGTGAGTGATCTTACCTCCACATGGGAGATACAAGTGGAAAAAAAACACAACATCTAATTTTTCTGTAAATTTGTGGTTATTTCCTGATAGTCAGGAAAATTTTCTGGCAGCTGCCAACCCTAATTGACAAAGCATAACAAGGCAGACCTAAAGATGAAGTCAGTGACATTTCTGGATCACAGTCATTGCTAAAGGGGACATATTTATAGATTTTGTTTTTTTGGAAGATCCTGATTCTTCCAAATGAGATCCATTGAGCATTTTAACTTAGTGATATGAAGCCCTTTGGTCCCCAAACTTTGATCTTCTTTTTGTCTGTTTGTAATGTACCATTTCTCTCTCCATGTCCATATGTGTTTTCTTCTGGTCTTGTAATTTCTTGTCATCTCCCAAAAATATTGGTTACTCTAAAATTATTCATGCATATTGCTTTCGGCTTTGTGACCTAGACTGTAGCTGAAAGAGTCAGAAAGCGTCAGTCTACTTAATTAAAAGATATTAAATGACAAGCGAACCAGGGTGTGAGCATATGGTGGATTTTTTAGATTTGAATTTTACATAATCTAATAGATCTGAGTTACTGGAGAAGATTGAGGTAATTGAATAAGAGAAGGATTTGGATTCTGTGGATATAGAAGTGATTGCAGGTCTAAATCCTGTGATTATAGAGGCAACACAAGACTGATTTTTGGCACTGGAATAATTTGGGATATTTGTAGATCATATCTCTCAATCAGTGCACTTAACTAGTGATACCACAATAGCAGCTATGATTAAAAATATAATTAAAAATGATGAAAGGGCTACACAATAATTTCAAGTGACTGAATTGTAGAGCGGATAAATGGTGCCATTAAATGCAGGATAGCACTTTGTTTAGAGTGAGGACTTAGGGAAGCACTTCTAAAAAAAGGTACACAAATGGGCACCATAACATAGCAGTAATGTACTTACAGGCTTTTATTTTCAAGAAACACAAATAATGGTTCTCAGAGTAGAAAGGTGATAGCAATAGCTGGCTTGGTAACACAAAGTATAAAAAGGGGCATCCCACTCAGATATGGGGACTAACCTGTCCTTCAACTAGCATGTGGTCATGCAACACTTTCAATGCAACATACAGCTTTACTGATCATACTTAAAATGTCATATTGTAGGAAACAGGACAGCACAGAGACTCAGATGGTACATCGGTTGAATAGCAAGCCCTATAAGTGTAGGTGGGAAGTTGCATATATTTTTTTGAAAATTAAATGGTGGGTGATGGGTCATGCTCAGAATTTTAAGTACAGGGAAATAGAAAACCACCACTTAGGTGTAAGCTATCTTCCCATTAATAAAAGGTACAGAAATGAGAGTCCATTGGCATTGGCAACAATGCAAACTTGTCATATTCTGAAAGACTAGAACATCTTGATGGCTTTTTGATGGCAGTTTCATGCGATGGCTGCTTAACGTATTCCCTCCAATGGAGTTCTCTAGATGTTTGCTCTCTAATTTCAAATAATTGCATCTTGAGCTTTTTGACAAAATCAAGTTATGTTCTGACATTTCAAACAAATGTCCATATCCCTGAAACCACAAAAGTTACTAACAAAGCATAAATGCCACTGTTCAGCACAAACTAATTTTTACTGTGGTAGCATTCATTAGATTTTATGTCTTAAACTGTATTTTATAATTCATTGTAAATGCAGTAAATATTACATTTGTGATACATTGTAAACCACTTACAATACCTGAGTAACTGGTCAGGGTACATATGTAATGTCAGCAGTATTTTGTTCACCCTGCTGAGAGCTTTCATATGCAGCCTAGCAGTTTAATCTGTGAAACTTGGTTGTTAAGCTATTTAGAGAAATATGACAATTATAACAATATAAATGAATAGTATATGAACAAAAATTAACATCTGTTTAGATGCACTTGACAGAAGCCACATAGTAGTGAATTTATATTGTCCTTCATGTAAACCTTAAGAGGAAATCTTTAAAAACGTGTACTTAGCATGGTTTTAGAATTCTTAAAGTAAACATTAATAGGCAGTATTAGATGCCTAGAAGCATCAATAGGATGTAACTAGAGAAATCTCTGGAGATGTCACTAGGCTTTATGAGTCACACCAAATTATGGACTTGCAAAAAGTGATTAATGCCACTTCGACAGTGGTTGCCATGTCTCTTAATGTGTCCCTGAGGCATCCACCCCTGCTACCCTGCCCTAGCTATGGCTTTCATTGGCAAGAACTTGAAGCAACAAATAAAACTGAAGTAAGAAGAAATTTCTTGATTACAGAAAGGGGAAGGGGGGTGATGGGTAGAGTACTGTACAGCAGGAAGAGTTAAAGCATAAGGTGGTAAATGGATACATGGAGGTGGGAAATGGGTACAGTGAATACCAGAAGATGAGCAGTGGATAACTCGCATACAGGAACATGGCTAGGTGCAGTCAGATTCTGCTTCTCCAAACTCTGCAGCCTTCTCCTCTTCATCGTGTGTTCGTACATATACATGCATAAATGCAACTACATGCATGAATGGACAAAAATAAATAAGAAGCAGAGGCTGAGTGAGCAAGCTAGGTCTTAATAAAGAGTGATCATTCTGTAGACCTCATATTCAGACAGATGAGTTTTAAAAATAGGGAAATTGTGCAACACTCCGAGTATATGTGCCTTTAACTCATCCCTAAAATTATTACTGAAAATGGACTACTACAGTTATGTATTGAGAAAATTCAAGAATTCATATTACATTGTCTGTGCACATCAGTTAACATGTTTTATTTGAATACCTGTGTTAAAATCCTGCTTTTCAAAGTTTATGTGTCATTTTGAAAAGGATTTCTTAAGTTCACACCTGAATTTGGACTATGCACTTAAAATTCTACAACTCAGTAGTAACATTATTGCATATACTTAGTACATATATTAGAGGACTACTTTCTTAGAGGAGGTTGAGGAGAATAGTTTTCATAGAAATGCTAAGTAGAGGATTATTTTGTAGGAGTGCTTTGTGGAGGCATTTCAGAGAATGGATAAATGGATATTCAAGGATGTGTCATTTAGTAATATGACACTCTTAAATAACTAAAACGTTATATCTGGCACTTGGTAAAAGAAAGACTATATGCAGAATATGAAGTACAGATTTTATATTTCAAGATGCTTTTTCTTCCAGTGATGTTTAAATTAATAGGCCAGATATGTAGACATTTTTAAGAGTGGTGAAGTCTATTTTGATGGAGGTTTTGGAGAGAGGGTCTGTCAGCAGCAGTTGAAAAGAAAACTTTTTCAGCAATGATCATTGACACTGGATGGTTTTATGACTAGGATGAGTGATTTATGCAACATTTATAGAAAGTCTAGAAAGCAGAGCTGGAGATAGAGAACATTTTATAGAGAAGTGATCTTGCCTTGGGGGACGGTTCAGGGATAATCTACCTTTTTGTCACTTTCTTGTGGGGACTGGAGGAATGGCACAAGTCACCAGTTTAAAATGACACTTTCATCAGTTGACCCCTGCTTTTGCCATGTTACCAAGGTTTCCATTGACCAAGTGACTAATAATCATATGTCATGGTGCTTTCTTTCTGAAGATTACCCTTGATTTTGACTCATACTTAAGTCGGGTCATTATCAACAGTGATTCTCCATTGTTCTGATTCTTATATTAGAAGCAGTTAACATATGTGCCTTAACTACTGTCTGTTCCAAAATTATAAAACTACACAATCAGATACCCTGTGCTTTCACCTGGAGAACCCAGTTTTTATATAATCATAGAGCAGTTATTGTATTTATTTCCAGATGATTAACAATACTGTCAGTGGATGGAGTCTGTTAGAACTTTGTAAAATTCCAGAATGTTAGTTTCACTTGCATTCCTCTCCTGATATTATCACTGAAAGGTGCTTAGCAAAGGCTCAACAGTGAACCACACTGTGCTCAGGCATGTATATGGAGCATAGATGGCTTTATTACAGTGTCTGTCCTTGTTCTTGTCTGAGAGAGACCAAGTGGCCAGTATGGCTGACTGTAACTATGGCATACAAACCTAGTACTTTAGTACAGAGCCTGTGATGTGCGGTCTGCATCATACTAACGTTAAATATGGTTACATGGCATGTCAGGATCTCCATATCGCTGTTCAGACCATATGTTGCACAGTGAAAGAGTGGTCTGGGAAACAGGAGGTTGTGCTTTGCATGTACATGTCATTAACTTGTGGGGTTAGATACTTACTTGCAGCTGACAGGTTTTGATGCCCTTATACTGTCTTTAGAATCTATGATTCTGAGGTATCAGTCACCATTAATCATTGCAGATTTCAAATATTGCCCTTTCCTGCCTCCATTACTGAGTTTTGTAAAAAAAAAAAAAAAATCATCAGATGTATTTCTTTCTCTCTTAATCTCAGAAATTTCTCTATGGTCTTTAATAGAAATCACCAGATTTATTTTACATTTTACAAGTGATTTTATGAATGGTCTGGTATGAGTTACATGCAATTATAAATACCAAACATCACTGATAGTTTGCACACATATTTATATATTAATAAATTATAATTTCTTTTTATCTGCACAAGTATATGCACATTACAATGTTTACATACATCTGGAAACAATATATATATATATATATATATATATATATATATATATGTGCTTCCACTTCTTTTTTTGGCTAAAACATCATATGGTTCTACTGATTTACAATATGGGACAGTGCTGACTATAAACTGTAATGCAAATTAGAGTTGCTGAAAAGGCCTACAATAACTTCAGTCCATGACATAGCTTCTGCCAGTCCTATATTATAGGAAAACTACATCCTGATATCAGATTAGGCACCACTCCAGTAAACTCTTGTAATGAAATTCTCCATGGATGCTTGCATGACAGCACTTAGCGTGCACTGTCACATGGGAAGCCACATTGTATAAATAGTAAGTTCCTATCCCTTATTGCCAAAATGTTGGCAAGAACACAGATCTCACTTAAGGTTTAAATGTTTTGAGAAGCGTTACTTGGTACAGTGCGACATATTTTGTTTACATGGGTAAGCATGAGCATTGTGTGTGGAATGGGCTGGCCATATAAACTGATAGAGAGATTTAAGGCCTGTGTTTTATTCTGACATAAAATGAACAAATAATACCATTAGAATTGTATATGTCATATAGAAACAAGAAGCATTAGGTATAGTCTGTGTGTTATTAAATAGACAAGTATAGAGTGAGGTGATCAGACACTGAGCTACAGGTAGTGGCTTGTCCACAGATTGCAGCCTTAATCCCTTCCACCTTTTTGATACATCTCTGTTCCTTTCTGCATAACAACTGTAAACTTCCCTATACCTCATAGTTAGGGAACTGGAAGTCTGGCCTATTGTGCAGAAGATTAGGTTTATAAGCTATGGTTGATCCACTACCTGTAGCCCAGTTTGCTTCCCTCAGCCTCCATTTCTTGCTCCATGCATTTAAATGTCTGCTGCTATTCTGTACATTGGAGGGCAGCTATGCACATATGTAGGCCTCCCTAATGCCTTGCTGACAAGGGAGGGTGGTGGCCCATTACCAAAACAGCCGAACAATGAACTGCTTCCTGATCTCCTGAACTGTAGATTAGTTCAGACAATGGCTGCCTCGGCTTGGAAAGTGCACCCTCTGGGGGAATTTAGCAGAACCGTGTTTAACTATAGGTAGAGTTAGTGTGCAAGACCTAATGAAATTAGTTTTGTTCTGGTGACCTACCTACCTCTATCTTTTTAATATCCGTTAACTAAGAAGGCAGACTGTTCATACAATCCTTTCCAGCTGTGTCCTGGGATCCAGAAGCTGCAAGTAAAAGAATAACGCATCTAGAGTAAATCAAGACATTTGGTCCTGGTACAGTTCATTGACATGTTGTACACAGAGTACAAAACACTGAGGCCCTCAATCAATCTTTGGCAGAAAATAATAAAGTAATAAAAGGAGTAAAACACAGATTCAGTGCTATACATATGGTACACACAGTGTCTGTTATACTCAGTTTATTGACAAAGGAGAGGAAAATTATGTATATTGATAAAGAGGACTACCTTACAGCATGAGTTATATTCTGATATAGATTAATGGAGTGACATGTTTTGTTTAGTGATTTTTTTTTTCTAGTAGATTACAATTGTAGTGCTTTTAAGGCAAAGAGAAGAAGTACGTATTCTACCTTTGACATGAGAATATTTTTAGCACTGCAGTAATGTGCATCAGGAGTAAGGATACTATGAGTATGTATGAGATGTTAAACGTTTGAAAGTACCTTGGATACGATGCATTTATTCTTTGAAATGAAGTTCACACAGGTTGAGCGCTTTCATCTGCCTGGAACGCAGATTTCATCAGAACCATTCTACAAGGCATCAACTCAATCTTAAATACTTGATTTGGCGCCAAACACAATTAATTAATTTGATTAAAATGGATGGGTCTTAAAACGGCCATGTTCTTAAAATAAGAATAGAACTCTTCACAATGTTGACTATAAAATATAAGAATATACGTATTAACTAACTCCACTAGTTGATCATTACTTTAGTGTGCTCCGAAATACTAACTTATACATCATAGCCACTAGTATTAAATGCTAAAAATACCTATAACAATGAATAACATGTGTGTTATATATAAATAACGTGTGTATATATAAAATACATAAATACATATACTTGAAAATACATTAAAGAAGTAGTACACATTATGTTCATATTGGTTGCGGGCAAGATGACTAACCTGTTTATCTATTTAATAATAATGTAGTGTAAATTGCATGGATGCATTGTATACTTTGATCGTACTGTTAAATATACTATAAATACTAATATAGACTATAAATAATAAATAAACATAAGAATAAATTAATAAAAACTAATCTACACTGTTTCTAGTCTGTACTATGCACACGGTTTCTAGTCTGTACTAAGTAAACAAGTCCCTCATACTGCTGTTGTGGGTCCACCCTTAGTCCTAGCAACATATGGAACTATGGTGGGACACGTGTTGAAAACTGTAATCCAATACTAAGGTACTACAGTAACTGATATAAATAACTAGTATAAAAAACTGATATAAAATGACACAGATAATGTCAACTCAATTTAAAGCTAACAGGGGTTTTAAACTAATGAAGTCATTAATTCCAGGCTTGGTGGTGGCATCAGTACTAATTTGCCATCTACTTTCTTTCCAGGCCAGGTATGTCTTCCTCAGAATCATGAAACCGGACAAGGGCGGAGGGGTGGTAATTTTTCACAACAACCAGTATCATAATGAAATACTTAGCATTCTGCTTGATTCCGGTCATTATGAAAAGGTAACCTTGAACCAAATTAATACAGGTTATAGACGCATTGATAACACCTTGGAAGAGTATTTGATTGATGACCGTATTACTAGGGATGTATATGAGTTCATGAAAACTGAATATCCTATTTTGGCACGTATTGTAGGAATCCCCAAGATACATAAGAATCTGCATAAACCACCGTTCAGACCCATAATTTCAGGGTCCAAGTCCAAGACATTTAAAATAGGAACTATCATTGATCAATGGACTAAACCTATTTATAGTAAGGTGGACCATTTGGTCAAGGACTCATGGGACTTTTTGAGCAAAGTCACAGATGACAAGTGGGATGATAATTTAACGTTCTTAACAATTGATGTGCAAGACCTTTTTTCCAGCATCCCAGTTAATTTAGGACTGGACTACTTCTATAGTAGTATATTTAAGTATTCAGGATGCAGTAGTGATAGAGTGAACTTGATTACGGACATGATGAGTTTGGTGTTGGAACATAATTATATCGAATTTGAGGGCGAACTATATAGACAAACTAAAGGAGTGGCGATGGGGGCTTCCTGCGCTCCCATTTTTGCGAATTTGGTAATGTTGGAGTGGGAGAATGTCCATTTATTCACTTGTGAATTTTACAAACACATCCGGCTGTACACCAGATATTTAGACGATGTGTTTATTATCTGGACAGGACCTACGGACATGATAGCAGCCTTTGTGGAATATCTCAACAACACCACAGACTTTTTGAGATTTACCTACCAACATGACAAAAAGGGTATACCCTACTTGGACACCTGGATAGGCAATACTGGTACCGGATTCATTTCCAGATTATACAGGAAGCCTACCTTCTCAAACGACTATATTCACTTTTCTAGCTGTCATCCTAGACACATTTTCAAAAATATAGTTAAGGGCCAATGCATTAGAGCAGTCAGAATGTCATCCACTGATGAAGACATGAATAAGGAACTACTCTTCATTTCTCAACTTTTCATTGACAGAGGATACCCTAAAAAATTATTGGATAACATCACTACTTATGTCAAAGCACAATGGGGGCTAAAATACAAACCGCTTTTAGGCAGTTCAACCTCAATGCAGAATATAACAAGTGATATGCCAAACAAGATGGTATGTGTGATTAGATTCAACCCCTTTGTCAACATGATTACTGACATCCTAAAGAAGTACTGGAGCACTATTATTTCTACGGGTAACCTGGGGAATTTAGTAGGAACAGAGATGTGGACTGTGTACAAAACTGGAAACAATATAAAGAATATTTTGGAAAGTGGACCAAAGAGCGATAGAACAAGAAGCAATAAAGGAACCAGGAAATGTGGTCATTGCAACCAATGCAAGTTCATAAATACTACACCCACCTTTAGGCTAGAGAACATCATGCACACTAAGATCACCGGTATATCAGGTAATTGTGACTCAAAGCGTATAGTGTATATTGCCAGTTGTATAAAGTGTCCGGCCTACTACATAGGCAAAACGGAAAGGAAGATCAAGACACGGATATACGAACACATTTATAATATTAGTAAGCAAGACACGAAAAATGCTTTGTATAGGCATATTTGTGAAAAGGGTATTGACCACACCTTCAGGTTTTCTATTATTGACCAAGTAAACATCAAGGATAAGGGGGGTGATTGGAAGACATACCTGGCTTGGAAAGAAAGTAGATGGCAAATTAGTACTGATGCCACCACCAAGCCAGGAATTAATGACTTCATTAGTTTAAAACCCCTGTTAGCTTTAAATTGAGTAGACATTATCTGTGTCATTTTATATCAGTTTTTTATACTAGGTATTTATATTAGTTACTGTAGTACTTTAGTAATGGATTACTGTTTTCAATATGTGTTCCACCATAGTTTCATATGTTGCTAGGACTAAGGGTGGACCTACAACAGCAGTATGAGGGGCCTGTTTACATAGTATAGACTAGAAACAGTGTGCATAGTACAGACTAGAAATAGTGTAGATCAGTTTTTATTAATTTGTTCTTATGTTTATTAGTTATTTATAGTCTATATTAGTATTTATAGTATATTTAACAGTATGGTTAAAGTATACAATGCATCCATGCAATTTACACTGTATTATTATTAAATAGATAAACGGGTTAGTCATCTTGCCCGCAACCAATATGAACATAATGTGTACTACTTCTTTAATGTATTTTCAAGTATATGTATTTATGTATTTTATATATACACACGTTATTTATATATAACACACATGTTATTCATTGTTATTGGTATTTTTAGCATTTTATACTTGTGGCTATGATGTATAAGTTAGTATTTGAGACAAGCACTAAAGTAATGATCAACTAGTGGAGTTAGTTAATACGTATATTCTTATATTTTATAGTCAACATTGTGAAGAGTTCTATTCTTATTTTAAGAACATGGCTGTTTTAAGACCCATCCATTTTAATCAAATTAATTAATTGTGTTGTTTTATACTGGCTTCGAGTGACGTGGATTTACCCTGTTCTGTCATTTTATTTTACTAGTTGGAGTGCTCTACTATTTATTTTATTCTTTGAAATGAAGCTTAATGAGGGGTCTAGTCACATGCCAAAGTATTTACAAGTTCTATTGGGCTATTTTAGGGATCAGTGATACAGGAGGACAGATAATGAGTATCTGAGTGTTTCCAAATAACAGGGATGACCTCATGTGCATCAAGAAACCTATTTGTATTGTAGAAGGCCTTAGGTAGTGTGATTACAAACAAAGAAAACTGGATAAGTTGAAGGAGACAGTATCAGGGCACTTCAGATTTGAAGCTGGATGTAGAAGACAGAGAACAATTCAGGTTGAAATTATACGGGTCCATTCTGAAGATACTGGTTTAAGCTAACATAAACAGTTAGAGCTGAAATTGAGTGCAGGAAGTTATTTTATAAGGAAGATGTGTTCTTCTCAAGTCAAAGACTTCCTTAAGTTCAATGAAGACAGCACTAGTTAGAAAGGTCTTTGTCAGAGTTTGAAAATATGGCATTTGTGGCTTAAGGAAGGGCTGCAGAGGTGTTGAAACTAGGCTGGAAGCCATGATGTTTAGTTTATAAAATGTACTTATTCTGTATGTACTGAATTGCCTTTTTAAATAGGATTTTCTAAAGAACACTCACCATAGGCAAAATGATAGTTAGCATGAATGTTTTCCAGAAGAGTTAGGTTACTGCATTTTGAGACACAAATGATGATTTTCTGTCCTATGGGTTTATAACCTATAGGCTCAGAGAGATTTAGGTATAAATGTAAATAGCTTCACATTAAAGATGCATGGAGAGGAATAAAACTAGATGACCTTTCAGGAAATTACAGAAGAGAACCTTTAACTAACATGTATAAGACCACTGGATCTCATCTAAAGCCTTTGTTGAAATCAGTGGCAATAACTAGCCAATGTGTAATGAAGTTTTCACGCATTTCAGAAAATGTAAGTCTTGTTATATGGTCAGTACTAAATATGATCTATTACCTAACTTGGTCATTATGCACAATACCTTGCAAGTACCGACCGGTCTTTTATCCATTACTTTTAAGTATAACTTAGTGTCCACAGAAGTAAGACTTGATGAAGTTTGCCTTCAGTATTAGGTAACTGGTTATGGTTTGGTAGAACAGAATGCATGACAGGAAGAGGCATTGAACCAATTGCCTAAATATTTTGAAAGTAAATAGCTGCATGTGGTATTAGCTGTACCTAAAATAATATATAATATACAAACTATTGCCAACAAATTATGGAGCAGTGTCTTTCCTTTTGATCTGAGATTCATTGCTTTGTAATTTTTCATGGGACTAGCACCCAAGTCTGCTTACGTAAGTCAAATGAATAATACGTATTGCTTTTATATAATTTTTTTCTTTTGAAGCACTATTCGGTCTTGATAGTTGTCGGTGTTATTTTTCTGGCATGAAATCCCTGGGTAATTGTAATCAACTTATTTGTATGATTTAGATATATTTTGCACTTACCAGCTTTGCGTTTTGACCCTTTAATAAATCTGTATTTCCATCCTTTTTCAACTCTATAACCTAGGAGTTTGTTGTGCTTCTCCTTCGGGCTTTGTATGCTTAGTAGCTTCCTTAAAATAATCCTGAATTGAATTATACTGTCAATTGTTTGATTTTATTGGGCAGCTTATAGTTCAGTATTAAGTTTTAAGTCATGCTTTCCTAAATTAATATGTTTGTTAAATGTTGTATAAGCTAAAGCAACTTTTAGGTGCATGTTGATTTTCAGGGGGCTTGCTGTCTACATAAGGATTAAAGCAGAATGCAGTATTGTTTGAAGTGCATGTTTTCAAATGACTCTGAGTTATTCTTAATGTAGACCATGTATTCTGGATCGTTTAGAATTAGCAGGTCCATTCTCTGTATAGAACTGTAGATGATTATTCAAGAGTAATTACATAGAAAGTACTGAAATAGGAGATGATAATGTCAACCGATTTCACATGTTTTTGGCTTTGGAATTTAAAACATGTTTTAGTCTGTTACCTTGCACTGAGTCAAGTGAGAAATTTGTGTATTCAGCACCATTAGGATATATGATTCTTCTTGTATCTACGGGCCAAAGAGCATTCATATAGTTCTATAAAAGAATCAAAATCATTGATCTGTTATGACATTTGTTAGACTGAGGCCACCAGCTTGGCAAACAAACAATTGACCAGGACTGAATTTAATTAGGTGAACAAAAATATTTTTACAGCAGGTACACTGTCAAAATAAGCAGCATAAATATTCAGAGATAACAAAATTGTCAGTTCCTGTATTCATTTTGCAAAGTATTCTATTTTATTTCCATTAGTTTTACATTCTTAAATCAGTTATTTAAGTGTTTTTGATAAAACCAATGGTTTTTGCCATTTTCACAGGCTTAATGCAGTTAATTATTACTTTACAGGTGTATCCTTTGAATAGGGTATTAGATTTCCCTTATTCTAAGCTCACTTTCTATAGCAGAACCTGATAAACCTTTGTGAAATAGCTTTACAGTTTCCTTGCAAACATTAAAATAGGCATGTGTGTGCGGGTGTGTGTGTGTGTGTGTGTGTGTGTGTGTGTGTGTGTGTGTGTGTGTGTGTGTGTGCCCGTTTGTATGCATGTGTGTACATTTATCCATCTCTCTCTTTTATATAAATAAGTAAATATATATATATATATATATATATATATATATATATATATATATAAAACTATGGATAGACAGATACACACATACATACACATAATACTATATTACTTTTCAGTTGTCATAAAAGGGGGTTATTATCACTGTTGTCCCATGCCTAGTGGAGTGACTCCATGGTATCAACCATTCAAAACTTTTTCTTGATAGTCTGGTATAGCTGCTGTAGTTTGCTGTAACTCCTATGAACTGTTTATGGACTGAAAGATCAGAGGCTAATTACCATACTGTTCATATTTCTATTCAGATGGTTGATTTTGTCATCTGTGGAAAATAGAGAGATTCATGTATCCTTATATTACCTTTTGACATCTGAAGAAATTCATGTTCTTGATAAGACATTTCAGATAACTGATCTGACTAGTCAAAGTCAACTTTATTGCAATTCAGAAATCACACAAGTGCAAAAACTGAACAAAATTCTGTGTCTCCGGACTCAATGTGCAGACAACATATAGACTATTTTCACAGACATTTACACTTCTAACACCTAGCTGTCATATCACCTATTACATTACCTAGCTGTACGTTTACACATATAACACCAATTTATTACATCAGAAACATGCAGGTAGACAGACTAATATTGTACGTAATTAGAAACACATTTTAACACTTTTCAAAGTGAACACTTACTTGCATGAGACTTTAGTATTGAACAGGTACTTGATTAGGACATTACATTGATCCTTGCACAGAAAAAGATGTTTGAGTACTGCACTGTGAACATTAGGGTATTGCACTATTGACCTTAGAGTATTGCACTGTGGTTAATTTATGAATTTGCAACATGTATTTTACTGAAAGAAGAGACATTTTGCTGCATTGCTACTGCCCTAGATGGCCTATAAGTGTTAGATGAGACTTGTAACAAGGTTAATGCACAATTTGAGACAAGCTTCTACAGTTTCTACTGACCCAGATGGCCATCATGGAGCATAGTAGTTACTAGAGGTCAGCAGCCTGATGACATTAGGGAAGAAGCTGTTCCGGAATCCCATAGATCTACAACGTATGCTTTAGAAATGCTTGCTGGATGACAGATGCAGATAGGTAGGGTGAGTGCAGTCTTTAATTATTCCTCTGGCCCTGCTGAGACATCTGGATAAGTACAAGTCATGGATAGGTGATAAGGTGGTCTTAATGATCCTCTCAGCTGTCTTCACCACTCTCTGGAGGGATTTGCACTCAGAGGTAGAGCAGATTCCATACCATACTATGAGGTTGTTCTTCAGCATGCTTTGTGTAGTACCTCTGTAGAAGGTAGTGAGAACTGTCAATGGGAGATTCGCCCTCCTCAGCCTTCTTAAAAAGTAGAATCTCTGGTGCACTTTCTTGACTATGGCATTTGTGTTCCAAGACAAGTCCTCATCGATGTGCACTCCTAGAAACTTTGTGCTTCTCACTCTTTCCACTGTTTCCCCACTGATGGTGAGGGGAGAATGTTCCTTGCAATTTTTCTTGTAGTCCACTCTTATCTCTTTTGTCTTGTTCACATTTAGGGCAAAGTTATTTTTTGTACACCAGGTAATCAGTTGTTCCACCTCATCTCTATACACTGTTTCATCATCATTACTGATGAGGTCCACCACCATTGTGTCATTGGCAAACTTAATGATGTGGTTTGTATTGTACCTGGTTGTACAATCATGTGTTAACAGGGCGAACAGCAAAGGACTTAGTACACATCCTTGTGGGACTCCAGTGTTAAGAGTGATGCTATCTGAGGAGTTATTTCCTGTGCACACTTTCTGAGGTCTGCCTGTGAGAAAGTCAAGAATCCAGTTACAAAGTGGAGTGTTGACGCCTAATTGGAGTAGATTCATTACCAGATGAAGAGAGATGACCGTGTTAAACACAGAGCTGAAGTTAATGAATTGTATCCTCGTGTAGGTCTTTTTATTCTCAAGGTGTTCAAGGGATTGATGGAGTGCTAGAGAGATGGCATCTGGAGTAGAGCTGTTTGCTCGGTAAGCAATCTGCAGAGGGTCAAGATCAGCAGGCAGCTCATGTTATGGCGTCCTTGACCAGCCTTTCAAAGCACTTCATCACTGTGGAGGTGAGTGAGGGCTACAGGGTGCCATTTCCAAGTAATTTCAATTCATCATTTCCAAGGTAACAGACTGGGTATTTGGGTTGCAGTTCACCAGTAACCACTAGTTTGGTGCACCATATATTGTTATTATTCCTAACAATTTCTCGTAAATTTGAAATTATAAAAGTGTTACATTTTACATGTATTTGGTATTGTCAGTTCTGAGCTCACATTTATCTTGCTGTCTCTATTATAAATTAGAAGGGGGATTATTTTGATTTCCATACTTAAAGTATGTTCTCTTTTTTATATAATTGCAGTTTTTTGTTATCGCTAATATAAACACGTTTGCATCGGACTGTCAAAGGCTAGTGATGTGTTCAATTATCCTGTGCCTTTTCCTAATAATTAATTCAGTAAGTGTGATGTATCATGAGGGAGTGACAAATCCCTGTATTAACTGCTGATAATAAAATACAGGTCAGTTGTTCATAAGGCATTTCTGGTAATTCATATGATCAGGCTAGTGTAAAATAAGGAACAGGCAAATATCAGTGTGTCAGTACGTATTTAGATCATATAATCTGTATTAGAATAGGGTGTTTAATAAGTATTCATTTTGACCTATATGACCACAATTTTAAAGCCATGTTAGATTTGTTGATATGTTTGACACTTCTTGCTCTTGGTAAAAACTGCAAATGAGTTTGTGCTAATTTCCATATTTTAAAAAAAAAATCTAAATTTTCTGTGTCTCAAAAGTGAGTTGTTACAAGGCTGTTAGACTATTAGATTAAATAAAATCAAGCCAGTGTTTTTCTTTCTATTTAATGAGGAAGTGGTATGTTTTGTTGCTGACACAGCAATGGCGATTTGTTAGTTTTAGCCATTCTGCTTAGTTGTTGTTTTGTTTTGTTTTTTTGTGCTTCATTGACTTAGCATCAGATTTAATTTAAGAAAGTACTTGGCAGGCTCAGGAGTTTTAAACTCTGCTGTTGAATGTCTGAGATGTTATTTTAAACTTTTAGTTTATAATACTTTCTTTGTGGCACTGAAAGTTTTCATTTGTTCCAACTCCTTTTCAGAATAGCATAGTATAAAATTCTCATGGGGCAGATTAGTGTAATCATTTGTTCATATTTTCTGGATGCTATTTCAGAGTTCATTGGTGATAACCAGTTTAAATTCTGTGCTTGAAGCAAATGTGCCTGAAAATATGATATTTGCTTTCCTGGACTATTTTAACTTTATAATTATGTTATTATTTCTTATGGCTGTCTTTCTTAATCGTCTATTTCTTGAGTTAAACTGAAAAATTAAGTCTGAAAGGTACTGTGTTTAAGTGAGCCCCAAGATTTATGTTGATTAATGTCTCTCAGAACATTATTATTTCTTTCTGTAAATCATTTTGTGTTATTTTTTGTAATTTCTGTTCTTAATAAGGGTGATTTTAGTGATTATAGCAGTTAAACTATTTTCCTGCATTATCAGTTCTTGGTTTGACATTCTGTCATTCCTCTGTTGCTCTTTACAAATAGCCTTACAGATTGTGATATGACTACACTCCAAAACCTTTGATCCAGAAATTGTTTTAGAGTGAAGAAAAAAAACTGTTAATTTAGAGCCATATTGAAGCTGTAGCAGTATTAATGAAGATAAGTCTGGGCAGGAGTGATTCTCTAAACTGCTTTCCCTGTAATACTTGATCTCTAGACAGGATGAAGTTGTAGAAATAATAATTTTAAAAGCATTCAGAGTGGATATGAATACACCCAAATGCTAGAATTATGTTCACAAGAATTTTATATAGAGGTTTCGACCCTGAAAAGCCTGACACATGCAAATAGTATCAAATGAAATGCTTTTTAAAACAGGATTCATGGTCAGTCATCCATATTGTTTACTGGAAGAGCTGCATCCCTTCCTATTTCACATTAGCATTTTCAGAGCTTGTTTTACAAATTGAAAACTGAGCTTTCTGTGCTGTATGCATGCTTCCATTTGCCCTATATATGCTTTAATGATGTGAAGTTTGATACATGACATTTTGGGACTCTAATGCAAAGGCTGAATTTAGTAAAGTTAAAAGAAGATATTTGCCTGAATGAATGCATATTTATAACTTTACCATTTTGTAATATTTCACGCCAGCACATCTACAATGCTCATCTTTGGATCTATGTCACAAAGTCTGAAGCGTCAGGGCACAATTCCACATTAAAAAATGGTTATGGATTAAGTCTGAAATTGTTTCCTGAATGAACTCACTTTTTTCAAGAGATGTACAAGTAATGACCAGTAGTTCATGATTTGTGGTCCCACAGTTGGCATTATACAATTCTGTCATAAATATTGAACTTCATTAAAATTAAGTGGGTGTGTTTGCCAGCTTGAACTTAGATTTACTCACCGACTTCCTTATCCAGCACCATCGCTAGAACGATACCCAGCCTCCTTTTCCTCTAGAAAAATAAATATATAAGCAAGTAAAATCACCAAAAGCAAAAAAAAAGACACTGAGACTCTTCTTCAATCTCTATGCAGTCATGCCCCACCCCCCGTTTCAAATGAATGTTATCCCTAGTTATTACAGCAATACAAAGATTTTATTTTTGTATGCTACCAATTTAACCTGTTCTGCACACACACACACACACACACACACACACACACACACACACACACACATGCACACACGAAGGTTTCCAGACATATGTAAAAAACACCTATACCTAAATACTCTACTTTGTAACATTTCTGAGATTTCTATCTGCCTCACCTAGACAAGCTACTTGAAAAAGATGTATGCAGTCAACCCACAAGCTACCTTTATAAGTACAACATACTGTCCTCACACTAACATAGGTTTATAAAATTAAAAATACCCAAATTGCTTCACATAGCCTTACTGATACAATTCTTACTAGTAACAACAAAGGGCAGTTTGACCCCCTGATCTATTCAGTAATTCAACAACTCTCTATTTACTGTCTTCAAGTTGTCCTTGTAGCCATACGTCCTATATACAGATAATCTTGTGTTTTACAATTCTAGATCAAGACACAAAACAGTACTGCAAAGTCTCCAATATATCTTTTTTAACAACCTACACCACCAACTGGTTAACAAACAGCTCTTGTTAAAATGGTAGAAAAACTAAAATAATTCTCTTTGATAATTCATAAAAACTTAACAAAACCTACTACCTCTGACCATGGCTCTTGTCTTTCAACAGCCAGGTGATTTTTTTCCTTCTTCTCATCAATGCATACTTTAGAATCATTTGTTGTCCATGTTGAAATATGGCCCTCTGCATCAACAAGACAAAATGTATTTCTGTCCTGCCTGGATGCAATAAAATCTCAAACTTCTGCATTGCAATACGAGAATATTTATGACCAACATTTTGCAACCTCAATCAGAATATGACTTACATCCACTAAATACAACCTCAAGGAAGACTCAAGGAGAACTGCAGGCTCTGTCAAACTGAATATGCTGTTGTATTCTCCACTGATGAGGTAGTGAACCCCATAAAGGTATGTGTAGGTGTACTAATAATGTTACTCTGTCTCATACACAAAACCTTGTGTAATAACACTTCAGCCCTCTACCACAGATTAATTAAGAATGACCCAAAGTGGCTACAATCCATGTCAAGAGTGCTACTGTCCAATCCAGACCTGGAATGGCATTCACCACTGCCAATTATGCATTTTCAGTACTTGGACCTAAATTAAATTATACACTCCCTAATGACAAACATAACATCCCCACCCCCAAAATGCCTATATAAATTAAAGAAAAAAATTGACCTTTTAGAAAAAGAATGCCACCAGCTTCTGCCTTTAACAATCCACTACAATTTAAGCTTGAATCCATTCCACTTCTGTTATATTAGCTCTCTTCTACTCTCCCAGAAACTTTACACGATTAACCAGTACAGTATAATGTGAACTGCTGTCCCTCTACCTCCGTTCAACAGTAGTCTTCCATTTCCCCATTTCCCCATTTCATTCTGCCCTTTCATACCAGCTCTGCTACCTTCAACAACAAACTGCAAATCTTGTAAGCTGTGCATAACCATGGGCACTGGTACAACTGCTTCCCTGTTTGAATTCTATCTTGTTTGTACATGTGTACATATAGATATCTATATATCTATATCTATATACAGAATCCTGAAAGCCCAAAATCCTGAAGACCAAAATCTCTAAAGTTCAAAATACTGAAAACTCAAATGCTGAAAACACACAGGATACCAACACTTACTATATTACAGCACAAGTACACACAGAAACATATTGCCCTTCAATTATACCCAGGGGGGGGGGCTGCACCCCCCCACACCCCCAGCTACTTAAATATATCAACTCCAAAATTGCACTTCACTACACTAAGTGCAATTTCGGAGTGGATATATTTAAATAGCAGGGGGTGTGGGGGATGCAGCCCCCCACATGAAGGGATGCAGGGAGGCTTGCCTCCCTACCTATACTTGGAGAAGAGTAATATGGCTTGTGTTTTAATTGTTTCTATATGTACTTGTGCTGGAATAAAGTAAGTGTTGGCACCATGAGTGTTTTCAGTATTTTGAACTTCGAGATTTTGGTCTCAGGGTTTTGGTATTCAGGATTTTGGTCTTTCAGGATTCTGTAGCACTCCCTTTTATATATATATATATATATATATATATATATATATATATATATTTACCTGTGTGTGTGTGTGTGTATATATATATATATATATATATATATATATATATATATATATATATACCTAGCTAGATAGATATACACTGATGTTCTTCTTGTCTAGTTTGTTAAAAGCAACTTATCTTTTGGAATCAGGTCTTCTACATCTGACTTGCATTGCTGTCTTTGTAAATCCCTATTATGTTTCTTTTCCTGAAGTGGATCCACTTGGGTCTGTCCAGTCTTCTACTTAGCAAACCTAAATAAATAAATGAGCTGAAATTTGGGTAAATAGATTGACATGTAACTTAAGCCCCCCAGGATGTCCTTAGGTTCCACACTGGCCGCAGACCATGTGGAGGTAAGGCTGGTAAGTGTTAGTAAAGTCTCTTAGATGTTAATAAAGGCTGCTAGGAGTTAGTTAAGGCTGGGAGACCTGGTGATGGACATGGAGTACCATGGAAGGGAACTGTAGGATGGTCTGAACAGAAATGAAAACAAAATGAACATCTGAGAATTTTACACTGTTGAATTTATTCCGGTTAACATACTTATTACATTTATATAAATGTAAAACAAACAACATTGAAACCACTTCAGTTGCAAACATTATACATCACAGACACCATTGAAAAAACTACAGTTGCAAACATTATACATTACTTATAACCTATCCAGTTATTGTCAGTTAAGCATTATAGGCTCATTCTAATCCTGCCTTTTAACCTTGTTCCTGCTTTGCATATATTGTTCCCACCATTCCCATTTTTTTCTATGTAGTTTGCTCCATCCCTTTTCTAAAGACCCCAATTCCAGTTATTTTATCTCTGTTATTATATTAACTGCTTCTAGTAAAGTTGACCTAGACTTTGTTTTCCATTTTCTAGTAATTGCTTTTTTGGCAGCCACCATAATTAGACTCAGCAAGGCTTTACTATGTCTAGGCAATTCTGATTCTGTATCATAGCTCAAAAAAATCATCTCCCCAGTCAAGCCAGTCTACTCACCCAGCATCTTTGACAGAGCAGTTTGAAGGAATCCCTAAAGTCTGCCAGCTCATTATATTCCCAAAAAATATGTTCCCAGCCACCTCTTTCTTGCCTGTCACACATCCAACATTTACTATCTACCTGAGGAAAAATTCTTTGAAGTCTATTTGGGGTATAAAAATACCTATGTAAACACTTCCAAACAAAGGTCTTACAACTTCTAGACTTTGTTGCATATTTGCGAAATATACATATATTCCTCCATTGTCTGTTTGTGAATTGCTTATCCAGTCTCGGGTCTCAAACCTTTCCAAGCAACTCTGATTGATTCTTATAGTTATCATGCAATATTTTATATGCTAATTATTCCATTTTTTAATGGCAGCTTGTTTTCTAGATTGTATTAAAAACTCTACCAGTGCTGGTCTTTCATTTAAGACCCCTTATTTCTTTCTGTTTGCCTATACTCTATATCAATCCTTGATAGGGACACCTATCTCTAACCTGCAGTCCAAATAAATTCTTGGCCTCTTCCCAGTCTATTACCTTTCCCTTTGTAGTTATTTGCTCCCAATACCTTGGTTCCTTTGCCAGTTTCTCCAATAAATTCCGGCCCCTCTTGTCTATTATCTGTATCCCTGACCACAGTCATCCTTATCAGCAGAATCTCGTTTCTCCATTCTCGTGCTGGTTTAGTTCTTAGAATACTCGCTGTTAATTTATGAATATAATACCCTGTGTGATTTTTGTTGTTCTCCTTAACAGTCTGCATCCAAAATCCTTCTCTCCTTATTTCTTGAGCTTCCCCTTTACCATCATCATTCCTTTCCACTTTGAATTATAGTTTTCTGCTTGTGCTGTGTATAAGAGCCTCAACCGTGATGCTCTAAAATACCCCTTCAGATTGGGTAATCCTAGTTGCATTGTTCTATTGGAGGAATCATCTTATCCCATTTGACCCTTGCTGTCTTCCCTTCCCAGATAAAATCATTCAACTCTTTTTTAATTGCTATCCACAGCTTCTGCTCTGGTTGATAAAAATATGCCTGGCCTGTGTATAAGACTAAAGGGACTAAAAACATTTTAATTGCTTATATCTTAGTATCCATATCCATATAACAAAGCTTCCAGTTTCTCTATTTTTGTATTAACTTCTGTTTAGTCTCTTCCCACATACCCTTAGCTGCTACAACAGAGACATTTCCAATCCATACTCCTAAATACTTCATTTTATCATGTCCCCATAAGTAGGGATATTGTTGGACCAATTTGTGTGTGAGCACATAATTTGCAGCTATTGCCTTTGTTTTAGCTTCATTAATTTTGTATCCCGAGAAGATTTGAAACTGAGTTCAAATATTCTATAACACTGTAATGTTCCTTTCTGGATTTGTCATATATAAAATATCTGTTGAATTCTTTGTTTATTTTTTGCTCACATTTTTTTTCATATTTACTGTTGTGAAACTCATCAGCTAGGATAGTTCTTGTAAATAAGTTAGTTATTTTGATATTATGTACTTAGAGATTCTCTCCCTAGGTTTCTACTAAAATTGTCCTCACTCTGGTGTTACACCTTCAAGCTTCTGTCCTGTCATAATGTTTATTTGAGGTGTGAAATTTTAAAAAGAGATGGATCTGCCAGCCACCCTCCCTAACACCTTGTGCTCTGGGAGTCTGTCCGCTTTGTCATATCTTAGCTACACTTCTGATCATAACAAGTTATTTAATTTAAATCAATCAGAAAATCAGTACACAGTGAAAAATTAGTATGCTGTACTGAAACAATAAAATGAGGCAATAATATGCTATATAAAATTTTATTGGACATGTATTAATATATAGGAATTATGTTTTATACAGAATGTATTTGCTTGGTAGTAGCAGTAATGATAGATTAAGATAAGAGCAAAATGTTACAATGAAACATTTAATGCCTAATTTTAGTTCACTGTTTATGGATTACTCGGTATTTGTATATGGGACCTGATTCTTGAAAGTAAATGAAACAATATTACTATTATTAGATAAGACAGTATACACCTCATAGAATTTATATGTTTGTGCCACGCATGCATAATACACACTTGCCAGCAAATATGTTTAAATCAATACTCAGATATATGAATAAAAACTCTGTCGTTATGCTGCTGAAGATGACTAATACATAGCTCTTGTGTATCTAGACACTGATCACGTTTGCGTGAGTCCATTAGAAAATAAGTGTTACTGGTGGCTATCGACTTACATTGGTGATGTAAGCATATAACAGTGTGATTAAAATGTATACTTCACAAAACAAGATCTCTGATGCTGTGAGGAGGTGAAAATAACACTTTTTGTACATTCTGTGTGATTTGTTTGATGTAATCTTGGGCAAAAGATAGCAAGCATTAGTCTGAAAGAAAACAAAATGTATTTGCCAACATCTGCAAATATGGACATTACATGGAGGCTAGAAAGCCTATAGCAATGACCTGATTCTAGCAGTGGATATTGCTTGATTAACTGCATGACCAGACTTGCGGTTATTTTCAACATTAACAATTTTTGGTTTCTGTATTATAATTTTATAGTGATTTTCCATGCAGCAAAGTATCAAAACTGGATTTGCCTTTTATGTGTGGATTAGAGGATTCTTTTGCATAGCAGATACAGAATCATCCTTTAGTGTGAAAGGAGCGACACTTTATTTCTGGATCTTTAGGTGACAGCTGGTATGGTCACACGGTGCTGTGAAGAAGTAATTATAATGTGTTTCTGGGATATTGGAAAAACTGATATAATTCGATTTGCCTAATTAGATGCAGTAGAATAAGATTAATACTTTTACCCCACAGTCTTAGAATAGCATTTTATGCCACTGTAGAAATACAAGTATACGTAGAATATTCATAAAAGAAGAAATAATTTTTCAGAGCATGAGTGAAATTTCCTTTTGGCATACAAAATGCATTTGACCAGGAACTGGAGAAAACAAGTTTTACATTTTTTTCCTAGGTGATATTTATTAGTTTTTATATTTGTAATAAACAGTATACATATTACAACAAGACATACTCAGTCCTCTAGCCAATAAAAAGCAACATAGCTTTCAGCCAGTATAAAATAACGCAACTTAATTATTTTTCATGTCACATCCAACAGTTTTAGGTGGCACAATAGAAAGTGCTGTCACCTCACGGCGAGAGGTTCTCTGGTTCAGTTATCGTTTTGGGTGCCTTCTGTGCGGAGTGTGCATGTCCTCTCTGCAGTCATGTGGGTTTACTCCGGGTGCTCCAGTTTACTCCCACATTCCAAAGACGTGGTGGGTTGATTGCACACTCCTAATTGTCCATAGATGTGAGTGTGCGTGCGAGTGTGTGATGTGGAAGAATTATCAAAACGGAGCTGGCCACCTGGTGGTGTAAACCTTGGCTCTTGATGATTTTCACTGTTAAGGTGGCACCCTGACCCCACATGTGGAAATGGGAATAGGGGTTGTAAATGAATCCAGCCCTGTAACAAACACATATTTTATTTGTATACTTTACTAGTATTGTTGCTGCCCTTAACACAAATAATGTGCACAAACATTTGGTAGAACCTTGAATGCTTTCACCACATACCTATGTCCCACTTCCCTCCACCCCTACACCCCTAAGTTGGGCATGCCCCATATGTCCTTCATGCCCTACTGCCCACCAAAGTCTACTACCACTCCCTCTCCTCATCTCCTAAACAGATGCTGAAACCATTTATCTTACCTGCCTCAGCTCTTCTAGCTTAAGTTCATTCCATCTCCTTGCTGTAGTACTCTTTACCAACCCCGTACAGACATCAGCAATTCCCCTCTCTTCTCTCTTGTTAGTCACTTCCCCTCTGCTTCCATTACAAATAAACAAAAACAGCCATTTTCAGTAACCTCTTTGCAGATCTTTGTCATCATATCTCATATCACCCTCCTGTCAGTCCTACCACATATGAAGATTATCCATTCCATCTTACATCTCCAGCATCTTTTTGCTTCACACCTACCATCTTCCATCAACCTTTCTGCCTAATGTACTACCTGTGCCTGAATTACATATTTGTATCATACATAAGCCTCACTTCCTGTATATGTGTACCCACCATCCAAACATTATGCTATACTTTATCTGTAATACATACTAAACATCAACAAGTCAAGGTCTTCCTTAAGCTATCCAACTGTCTGTCTGTCTGACACCACTGGATTCAATTTTTGTTTTATTTTACTCAATCCCTACAAAGGTACTCAGAAAGTTTGCACTGTAACTTCTACCGGGTGGATCCTAAGCTTTTAATGAAATCAAATGATGTTCTCACATTTCAAACAAATGTTCATATCTCTGGAGCCATAGGAGTTACTAAAGAAGGAAGTGAAGTAGCAAACTCTTCAACAAAAACAATTTTTTAGTGGTAGTATTCTTTAGGTTCTAGATCTTAAATTGGATTTTTAGAGGTCACGCTAAACACAACTGTTTAATTTGTAATATTTTGTAAACAATTTACCATATCACAATAACCACTCAGGTTACGCACATATTGTCAGAACATTTTGTTCATCCAGCTGAGACCTTTTTAACCAATTCTGTCTCTGCCACTTGGTTGTGGAGATATTTAGAGATACACAAAAAGCACCAAACCAAAACAAAGAACCACGGCTGACAGGACAATGGATCCACAAACGATCTCCAAGCCACAAGAGCAGTAAAAATGTTGCTTTAATAATTATTAAAGCAACATTTTTACTACTCTTGTGGCTTGGAGATCATTTGTGGATCCATGTCCTGTGAGATATTTAGAGAAATATGAAATGTATTGCAGTATAAATAGTTGTATTATATCTTTTTACCTGTAATAGACAGAGGCCACATATTAGTGCAGATGTCCACCATGTAACTTTTAAGATGAAATCCTTCGGTAACTTGTATGCAGCTTCATAGCTTTTCCATTATTATTTTTTATTTTTTTATTTAACTTTTGTTGACTGAGAAACTACGACTAGGACAGAGCCTATTTTTTGTAGAGGCCCAGGGAGAAATGCTACAAACACATGTTTTTGGACTGTGGGAGGAAACCAGAATACCTGGAGGAAACACACGCGAATACAGGAAGGACATGCAGACTCTGCACCGAATGCATGCCAGCCTAGAATCAAAGCAAAAAACTTCTTGCTGTGAGGTGACAATGTTAACCGCTGCACCACCTCGCTTCCCAGAATAGATTATCCGAAAGATGACGCACTCAGGAGTGCAGCATCCCCATTATGCTGCACTACAGTGTCAGCAATTGATCTACATGATGTGAGAATAGAACTCACAGCCTTCTGCAGCAAAGGCAAGTGTGCTATCTGTTGCATTACTGACACTTACATCAACATTATCCAGATTTTCGCAGAATGTCCAGATTTTTTGCCTTGTATATTTGGTCTGTTCCTCATAACATTTCTGGTTTTCTGCCTAATAATTGAGGACTAAAGTCACTAAATAATGACAGTCATCTGAGTTTTATACTTTATATCACTCACAAAATATATATTAAATCAAAAGCTGTTATTCTAGTGCCCTTCTAAGTTTATAAGAGCAATACTTAAAATCTGTCCTGGATTTTTTTGCCTTTTTTACCTGCATTATTTTTGGCTTTGTCCAGATTTCATGTGTTTAGAGGCTGAGATGCGTATAGCATAGTTTCAGAATTATTAATGTAAATATTAACCTGCAGGGTTACACATCTACAGGTGTCAGTATAATTTAACGAGATAAACACCTGTAGGCGTCACTGAACTTTAATAAGTTAACATTTGTTAAATAGTTAAGCGAACTGGTCTGGGGACTCTGTTCTGTCATGACCATGGTCTTAGAGACAAAGAGAACATACAGGAAAAAGAGAATACAACCACCAAACAGAAATTTTACAAGTGTATTACAGCAAGGGTTAGATATGGTCAGTGGTAAGACTGCGCCATTAAATTGTTGCAGCTCTATAATGGAAAATTTGCATATGATGTTGTTTCACACTGTATGTAACAACAGTAGCCAAGAGTGTAAAACAATAACAGCAGCATAAAACATTTAGAAGTAATGTAACCTCATATAAGAATATCAAAATTAAACCAGTAGAGTGAAGCTATGACAGCACTGGCAGAAAAATCGGGGGCTGTGTAAGGAACACAGGTTTCAAAATATAAACCAATATGTACATCTGTTGCATTTGTTTTCAACAGTGAGATGTGATATGCTAGTTCTGTTTGGGTAAGCGCTTACCAGATTGACCTGCCCCTGCCCTACTATTCCCTAACCTATTCTTCCACAACTTCTTTTCTCCTTTTTCTATGCTCATGCAGTATTTACTACATCCAATTGTCAAAGGATATTAGTAAACTATTTTCTCTCAGCTCTTATATATAGAAGGAAGTTGACACTCCACTGCTTAACTGATTATTTGCCAGTGCTGTAATCATAGTATTCCCCTCTGTGTGAATGCTACTGTCTTTACATTTTGTGTTAGTCTTAGCTGCTTTTGCATCTGTATTATTTTGTTAAGCTCTGTATCTGTATTTGTACTTGTATATGCATTATTTATTGTATATCTCTGGAGCTTTTCTTCTCAGGTCTCGGCTGAAAAAGAGCTTCTTGCCCAGACAGACCAACCAGGTGAACAAATGCCAAATAAATAAATAAAGTGCCCTTTCACAGACAGTAAGGGTGTAAGCTGGACTAACTAGCTAAATACGTTGTTTTACAAGGACTAGTTGTGATTTCTAATGTGCAATTTGTTATGGGGCGGAAACAGTATCTTTAATGCAGAACTTTGAATGTAAAGGTGTTTATCAGAAGGATGATTGGGATGTAAGAGGGCACCAGTTACATTTGCTTAGTGTGGTGCAGTGATGTTTTTTGCTGTTTGCTAAATTAATAATTATTTTCAGCCGGTTGTATTAATGACATGCTTTAAGCAGAGCACAGAACTGTAACTGGGGAGTTCATATTCTAGCCTGTGGAGGAGGAAATTTATTTGTTTGACACATATCCAATCCCTGCAGATTAAAGCTATCTTCCCTTCTGCCTAATGGAACAATTTGCCCTGATACCCCCTGCTTTCTACACCCTTCCTAGCCATCTTATCCCCTGCAGTACTTGCATCTCATATGTTATTAATTGATGAAAACCTGAAAACCTGATACCTTCTCACAAACCATACTCATCTTTTAAACTGTCTACGTCTGAAAAGCTACCTGGCTATATCTATCTATCTATCTATCTATATATATATATATATATATATATATATATATATATATATATATATATATATATATACACAGTCTTCCACAAACCTCAAATTACTCAGTTGCAATCCTACTGCCTCTGCCTAACTGTCCATCTTAACCTGATCTTCACTAGCATACAAATGCTTCTCCACATCAGTAAAGCATACTCACCTGACCCTCATGCATAACTTTCCATCACCTTTACTGTATCCTCATCTAACTTTCTTACTTGGCCTTTCCCCTGGCACCATAATCCTTTCTTCCAGTCCACCCATCATAACGTATCAGCCTCTATCCTTCGAATCTTCTGCAGTATGTTGGCAACCATATTATATATCTTAAAATCCCAAATCCTCCATCCTCCTTTCTTCCTCCAACCCTAAGTCTGTTCTTTCTAGTTCTGAGATCCCACCATCTCTGCACAAAGTTGTCAGATAATCTACACATTTACCATCCCCCCTTATCATGAGGGCTTATTTTAACTTGTTTAAAGAAACACAGCATTAGTGGCAGTATCATAACCTTGCTATCTAATGGCAGTATCATAATCTTGACTACCTAATGGCAGTATCATAACCTTGACTACCTAATGGCATGATCATAACCTTGACTACCTAATGGTATTATAACTTTGACTACCTCACATCTTTGCTTGAAAATTCCTTTTTTTCAAGCAATTGTCTAAAACAGACCCTATCCTTTCTTTTAATTTTTAAAGATATCTTCTTTACTTCCCTCGACATGCAAACTACTTTAATGCTCAGATACTTTTCCCTTCCAGTTGAGACAGGAGGTCCCACATTTGGAGTCTGTCTCCCTCTTCCAAACGTAATTGCCATCAACCCCATGGGTGAAAAAACAGGCCATACTAAAGATGTGCATCTATGATCTGAGTTAAGCCAGTAATGAGTGGATATGCATCAGTACATTGTCCTTCGATGAGAGGAATCAGCGTATCTCAAATGAAAGCATTAGTTCAGAAGGGGCATTGCTTGTGCAGGTCTGCATGAAGTTGGGCATGGCACTTAGTATGGGGAGCAGTTGTGGGAGTTATCTGTGTAATTGTCTTCTGTCCTTTAGGTAAGATGTTTAGACAATATACCTGAGTTCATGGTAGCTTAGATGAATGCACATGATTTCATGGTACTTAACAATAAAAAAAAGATTGCCTCCATGCCATCATGCACCCACTTCAAAACTTTACTAAAAGTGCACCTAAAACATGCTGGCTATGCCCTTGCAACTCCCACTCTAATATCACCCACCCCATCCAACCACTACCTTTCTTTCCACCCCACTAACTACCTTGATTATAGCAAGCTCAGATGCTCATAAGCCTGGTACTTATTATACAGCAGGAACTTCTCATTGTTACATTTGTTAATGCCTGTTATGTACTTCGCAGATAAAGATTCTAGTTGTCTGCTGATGTACTATGTTCTTCATCTGTAAATTTGTTTGTAATTAATTGCTATGTTAAATTGTTAATTGCTATGTAATCCAATGTAACTACTGTCTGTTTATTTTAACTGTGGAGCTTTTCTCCCCGGGCTTCCACTGAAAATGGACCTACGTCCAGTCGGACACTCCCAGTCAACAAATGCAAATAAATAAATAAAAATAATAAATATATATGGGTCTATATTATAAGCACAAAAAGACTAAACTATGAATGCTCACATGAGCAAAAATGCAGGGAATCAAAAGTGTGATTGTGGGGTTGTGTTACAGTGAGGAGTGGGATATTTGCCCTTTCCTCACTGTAATGTGACCTCAGATTTAGAATATATAGTTAGTGGGGGGTGTGCAGCAAGTTCGATTACCGGCATTTTTGCTCATGTGAGCGTTTGCGGTTTAGTCTTTTTGTGCTTTTAATATAGACCCTATATATATATATAAACACACACACACACACACACACACACACACACACACATATATATATATATATATATATATATATATATATATATATATATATATATAATGGATCTAGGACTTTTGATCAAAAGATCAACAGCTTGAATCCATTACCACCGAACACACTTTAACGAAAGCACTTTCATCGAAAAAGCGCTTTCTTTAAAGTATGTTTAAAAAAACCCCCCACAAAATCTACTTGAATGCAGGGGGGTAAGCCCCCTGCACACACCCCTACTTTAATATTCTCATTCCGAGGTCGCACTACAGTGGGGAAAAGGTAATTTTCCCTTACCGCACTGTAGTATGACCGGAACAACAAGCATACTTATGCAAAAGTGCTGCTTTGAACAGTGAACAGCAATTTCATGCAAGTATGCTCACCAAATTGTGATTCGGAAAAAGATGCAGCCGAATATCTGTATGGATCCCATATATATATATATATATATATATATATATATATATATATATATATGTGTGTGTAGATAAATATATATATATATATATATATAGATATATATATATATATATATATATATATATATAGATATATATATATATATATATATATATATATATACATATATATATATATATATATATATATATATATATATACACACACACACACACACACACACACACACACATATATATATATATATATATATATATATATATATATACATATAATATATATAAAACTATATAGATATATATAACCCACCACACATATACACACACATATATATAATATAAATGTATCTAGATTGATATTATTATAATATCAACAGTATAAAATAGCCCAAAGTAATAAATATTCTAAAAGCAACTCGTCATGTTTTGGTTATTGGATAATACAGGTTTGTCCATGACTAACTTATTACTCAGGCTTGTCCTTCATGACCATACCACACCATCTCTGAGTAAATCCAACATTACTCACAGCCAAACATGATTTATTGCTAAAGAGTTGCTGTTTGCCAGTTTTGATGCTAGTACTAAGGCAGTGGTATGTCAACATCTCTTTAAAAGCTTTTAACCAGTGTTTCTCACTTTTTCGTTCTTTCAACACTTCTGCACAGCACGAGTGTGTGGCTTGCCTTACCCAGCTACTGTAATCACATCCCTGGCAATCAGACCTGGAGAGATCGATACATTGTAGCAGCATGTGCCCTGTGGGTATGCACAAACAGCTGTCTCCCCTGCAGGTGCACGGTCTGCAAGAAGCTCCAGGGACACTGTGCTCTCTATTTATTAACAAGTCATTCATATCTTTGGCAGCATTTCCACGTGCATTGGGAAATGATTTGAATTTAATTTAAAAAAATATTTTGATGTCTGGAAGTCACATCTGAAAGGTCTCATATTTCAGCTTGTAATACTACTGTAAAATATTGAACTGTCTTTCTGTAACTAGCAAATACTGCCTTTTATTTCTTGCGGTTTGCAGATTGTGGGAAGTTGGGTAAATGCTAAGTCGGTATATCTCCTTCTCCTGGTAATTACATTCCGTACCCATACTGAAATCTTAAGGCTAATTACAACAAATCATGTAGTTCATGTCAGTGACTGAAGCACTTGAGACATTTTTCAATTAACATGTAGCTGTTAATAGTGGTAATAAACTAGTCAACATCCAATTCAGAGGAAAAAATTATCATAAATGGAGCACAATATCAACTAGCCTACTCTTCCCATCATGCACACTTTGACAAAATTTGCACACGCATAGACACTTGAGTCAAACAACACAAGCACTGCATACCTAGACACACCATGATACAAACAAACTTTTTTTTGGTGTGGCAATCGCCCTTCACATGATTATAATTCCAAACTCCCCTGATACTGATAAAATCAACTTCAAAATTGCTCCCACTTTGGGAGAAGTGCCATTCACAACACTGAGAAACATAAGTACCCATCTTGCACTGCACATATCTCTCAAATCTCTGATCATCTATTCAGAGAGACAGACATGCACATGCAAACATATCCCCTCCCCTCACAGACACACACGCAATCTGCAAGCAGCATTACTTAAACACACCCACATACGCACATTCATGGTAAACCAGACAAAAATGCAGCTTCTCATACAGTTAGTCAGTGTATCCCATACACACCGCAAGTGCCTTAAGCAATAGCACACACACAAACACACATGCATGCACCAAACATGAAAAACTGTGATTGCTCACTTATGGAAAGTTTATGCAGTGCTTGAAGAATGTACCTATCAATTGTAAAGAGTGAAAGCTGTAAAAAAAAAACATATTTGTAATTACTGCAGTTTTTTGTGATGTATAGCTAACCAGTGACATGCTAGAACAAAAGTGTCCCTCATTGTATAGTTTGCATCCTAAAAGGAGGAATAGCCACAACTCAGGCCTTTACAAAGACACACTGAAAACCCATATGCACAGTACCCTTTTGATCATACACACTCAGACTAAAGCAGACAAATCTCCAACAACTCTGTCCCTCAGTCAGACCCATGCACACACGGACACGCACCACATACTCACACACACACACACACACACATATATATATATATATATATATATATATATATATATACGTATAACTGGAACACAGCTTGTCAACGAACATGCATACGGTCAGTACACATACATGTCAAAAGTGTTTTCGAGTAGTGGACTTCAGTGAACTGGCATGTGACCACGTAGTATGCAGCTTAGAGTACAGCACCCTGGTGTCACAAATAGAATGGCACAGTGTGATAATGGAGTACTTTTCAAAACTTTTTAATCATTTCAAAACAAGTAAGTTATTTTGAATACTGATCCTTCTAGAAACTTTAAATATGGTTGTGAGAGGAATGACAGTTTTTAGATCCAGACCCATTAGTCATCTTGAAACATCAGATATATCAACATTATGATTCTCTCACATTTGTGGGTCAGGAAGTTACTCTGTATTGGTGCAAAAATCATAAACTCTTGACTGTAGATGGAAAATACATTACCTACCTGGACTGCTGTTTACCTTCACTCTTTGATAGCATTTTAATTCTGCTGAAATGACATACATAGTCTACACACAGATTTTCCTTATCTTAGTGCATTGTCCTCCCTACAAAATTATTACAGCTTTATTAATTGCATGTAAGTATGACGGCTTCTTTTCCCTTTTTGGATATAGATGGAATCTCGGGATATTATGTATAAGAATTTTTCATCTTGCTTTTTATGACCCATTACATCCAGGATTTTTAGGGCTAAAAAAGCCTCCATAGGAAAGTTTTTGTAACCCCAGTTTCTCTCACTTCTTCTTTGGTTGTAGATGTATTGATTACAAATCCAACTGTCGTAGCAGACATGTCAGCAGCTCAGAAAAACTGGCATATGATATTCTGGCAGTCACTGACTTGAGGAGAATATATTAGCTAATCACATTGCTTACTGTTTCACAAAACAACTCATTTAATCACTTTATAATCATTCCATTCAGTTGAAGCAGGGCAGCATGATTGCTCAGTGGAAAGCCCTCTGCCTCACAGCTCAGGCATTTGGGATTCTGTCCTAGGATTCAGTCACTGCGTGAAGTTTCCTTGTTTACCTCCCATATATATTGTGTGTACCCTTTTTGTTTTGGCCTGGGTTGTGGCTTTAAAGGTTATATGGACCAGATGACTCACCTAGTTAACAAATCTTGAATAAATGGCTTAACAGAAAAATAAATAAAACAAAAAGGGCTTACATAAGTGCATTTAGAAGAGAGCAAACAGCAAAAGAAATCAAAGGCACCACTAAATAGTGTACAAAGATTTATTAAATAAAAGTGGAATCCAGAGAGAATTGACTGAATGAGCTAATGTAAAGGAACAGGGAAAAAATGTCATATTATTGAAGATATAGACGGCATTGAAGGATGACGTACCATTTGTTGAGAAACATTACTATGTGAGGGTGGTTGGATGAGATAAGATGAACAAGACCTCTTTTGTAGGTGGGAGAGAGAATGGGACTTCTCATTTTATGTGGCTAGATCCCTATTGGAGATCAGCAGCATGATAAGATACCACTGCAGTTCAGACTGGAGGTGCTGCTAGACCCCTATCGGAGATCAGAAACATGATAAGATCTCATTGCAGTTCAGATTGGAGGTGGCATGAAAAGTCTCCTGTGTGCAGCATGCTGAAGTGTATGCTGTGCACACCTGATGCCACTCCTCCCCAACATGCTGAAGTGTATGCTGCACACACCTGATGTCACTCCTCCTCAACATGCTGAAGTATATGCTGTGCACACCTGATGCCACTCCTCCCCAACATGCTGAAGTGTATGCTGCACACACCTGATGTCACTCCTCCTCAACATGCTGAAGTATATGCTGTGCACACCTGATGCCACTCCTCCCCAACATGCTGAAGTGTATGCTGTGCACACCTGATGCCACTCCTCCCCAACATGCTGAAGTGTATGCTGCACACACCTGATGTCACTCCTCCTCAACATGCTGAAGTGTATGCTGTGCACACCTGATGTCACTCCTCCTCAACATGCTGAAGTATATGCTGTGCACATCTGATGTCACTCCTCCTCAACATGCTGAAGTGTATGCTGTGCACACCTGATGCCACTCCTCCCCAATATGCTGAAGTGTATGCTGTGCACACCTGATGCCACTCCTCCCCAACATGCTGAAGTGTATGCTGTGCACACCTGATGCCACTCCTCCCCAACATGCTGAAGTGTATGCTGCACACACCTGATGTCACTCCTCCACAACATGCTGAAGTGTATGCTGCGCACACCTGATGCCACTCCTCCCCAACATGCTGAAGTGTATGCTGCGCACACCTGATGCCACTCCTCCCCAACATGCTGAAGTGTATGCTGTGCACACCTGATGCCACTCCTCCCCAACATGCTGAAGTGTATGCCGTGCACACCTGATGCCACTCCTCCCCAACATGCTGAAGTGTATGCTGCACACACCTGATGTCACTCCTCCTCAACATGCTGAAGTATATGCTGTGCACACCTGATGTCACTCCTCCTCAACATGCTGAAGTGTATGCTGTGCACACCTGATGCCACTCCTCCCCAACATGCTGAAGTGTATGCTGTGCACACCTGATGCCACTCCTCCCCAACATGCTGAAGTGTATGCTGCACACACCTGATGTCACTCCTCCTCAACATGCTGAAGTGTATGCTGCACACACCTGATGCCACTCCTCCCCAACATGCTGAAGTATATGCTGCACACACCTGATGTCACTCCTCCTCAACATGCTGAAGTGTATGCTGTGCACACCTGATGCCACTCCTCCCCAACATGCTGAAGTGTATGCTGTGCACACCTGATGTCACTCCTCCTCAACATGCTGATGTATATGCTGTGCACACCTGATGTCACTCCTCCCCAACATGCTGAAGTGTATGCTGTGCACACCTGATGCCACTCCTCCCCAACATGCTGAAGTGTATGCTGCACACACCTGATGTCACTCCTCCTCAACATGCTGAAGTATATGCTGTGCACACCTGATGTCACTCCTCCTCAACATGCTGAAGTGTATGCTGTGCACACCTGATGCCACTCCTCCCCAACATGCTGAAGTGTATGCTGTGCACACCTGATGCCACTCCTCCCCAACATGCTGAAGTGTATGCTGCACACACCTGATGTCACTCCTCCTCAACATGCTGAAGTATATGCTGTGCACACCTGATGTCACTCCTCCCCAACATGCTGAAGTGTATGCTGTGCACACCTGATGCCACTCCTCCCCAACATGCTGAAGTATATGCTGCACACACCTGATGTCACTCCTCCTCAACATGCTGAAGTATATGCTGTGCACACCTGATGTCACTCCTCCCCAACATGCTGAAGTGTATGCTGTGCACACCTGATGCCACTCCTCCCCAACATGCTGAAGTATATGCTGCACACACCTGATGTCACTCCTCCTCAACATGCTGAAGTATATGCTGTGCACACCTGATGCCACTCCTCCCCAACATGCTGTAGTGTATGCTGTGCACACCTGATGCCACTTCACCCACAACAGGGAATTTGACTAGATGTCACTTTATTAGGGCTCCTCACTACAAATTACAATTACTTGTCAGCTGCTGCTTTCTGAAAACTCGGGAGGTCTTCCTGGTGGGAAGGGTATGTCCTACGTGACTTGTAAGGAATCTCTGGAGTAGGTCTGGCTGAATGTAGGGAGGTTAGGTCGTAAGCCCATAGTTAGATGGTGAATTAAGGTGGGGCCATGTAAAATCACATTGGCATGATAGCAGCTGTCCTTATACCATTTGCAGGTTAGAACAAATTATACAGTTGCAGTAAACTTAATCACAAAAGCTGATGCAGGGGTATTATAAATACAGCAACATGGTACTACAAAAATGTGTGTTTATTTTTATTTTTCGGTTTCTGTAAATGGGATGTAGTTTTTACTGTGTTCATCATGTCCTCTATTTTTGTCTTTGTAAAAAAAGAATTCCAGCCATCAAGTAAATCTTTGAATATGCATATTCAAAGATTTATGTGGTGGTTGGAGTTCTTTTCGTTTTTTATTTTTTTTTTTTGGGGGGGTGGGGGTGGATTGGTTTACTGTTTTGTAGGAAAAAAGTGAAAAATAATTTCTGAAAAGAGCCATGTAACTTTTATAAAATTCATTTATGACACCCTCAGTGGCATACCTCTCAACCTCTTAGTGCAAGAAATCTGAATAAAGCCAGAAAGAATGGGAAGGCAAAGGCCCAAAATAGGGACAGCGTTTAAATATTGTTCCTTTAAACTTAGAAAGTTGCTAGACTAAAATGTTTTGCATTATTACATATTTCTGAAGGATATACAGTCTGAAACTCAAATGCTTGTCTTTATTTAGTGACTTCAAAATATGAGGCAAAAATCTGGACCTTCACCGAATATCTGTACAGTTGAGAGATATGCTCAGTGGATGTCTTACCAGCTTCCAGGAAGTCTGTACATTTGCCAAGTGCTGTAGACTAGACCATATGATATATATTTCCCACTAAGAGTAGATCCTTATTCTTAAAGATATACTGGCACATTGAACACAGTTTTGTTTTGAGGTAATCATGCATACATTTTTTGCTGGTAGTTGCTATTGCTACTGTTGTAGCATATTACTGGTGAGTCATACATCAAAAACCCTGGAGTAATTCCAAACATTACTTTTTTGCAGGTTTCACTGTTTTGTGTCCATAAGTACATTGCTAGCACTGTATAAACTTTCCATGGGACTAGCTGATTGTCTAATAATTCTTATTTTGTTGTTCTGATGGGCCCATTCGATTTTGTGCTGACGTGTTTCCAGTGTTTACTTCAGACAGCTCATATTTCTTCTGTTCTCAGTGAGACTGTTGGTTGAGGAACCGGGTTTTGCAACTCTAGACTCTTACGATACTTTATACATGTTGGATTCTGGTACTTTCTCTGGTTAAAACAGTTGCTCTTGTTAAGATGTATTTAGACTGAATAGACACCAGTTCTTTCTTTACAGTCCTTTGTCTTCTCCTCAAATGACAAAAGGTCTAAGTTCATTGATTTACTGGCCACAACCACTTCTGGCTGCTGACTTCCCAATGGCTACTTAATTCTGACTGTCTTCTTTCTGCCAGTCAGATAGCTTCTTAGAACATTAATAATAATATTAATAATAATAATAATATTTCTGTACTTGCCGATTCATTTCCAGAATTTCTCAGACTTAATTATCAGACAACAAGGAAGTTCAATATTTTTAACTCCCTCTTCAGTTCTCTTGCCATTTCCAGATACTAAATGCCTGTAGGAGAGGTTTCCTTTAGTCAAAAAGTGAGAGACAGCATTCCCCGTAGGTACTGTTAGTGTTTTTTTTCATCAAATGTTTCACTGCTCAATTACTTCTGTCTGCCAGTTTGACTGTGGGTAATGAAAACTTGTAGTTGTGTGCTTAAATTGCCAATCTCATTCAGACCCTTTAAAGTCTTCATTTCTATGTTGTGGATCACTGTCTGATATGACAGACAATGATCCACAGCTGACATATTTCTGAATACATGTGACTCCATATGAAATGCAGAAGGAGTCATTACTGAGCACATTGTGGGTGCTGTGAAGAACACTTCTGGCTGACATCAAAGACTGAAACAATACTAATTTCATAAACTTTAGTCATACTTTGACTCAGGAATGGGGTCCATTCCCATCATGGTATTAGAAACCCAAAAGATTTGAAGAAATTTAAAAAAAAGAGAGTGTCAACTTCATTGCACTAAGCACACTGACACTTGTAGTGTCTGTCAACTTAATTACTTTATGGTACTTAGAACAGTAATCTTCAAATATTAACTTTATGGCTTTAAATTGAAAGAAATCCATGGATCAGGTGGTATTGCAGAGATTAACATCTCTTTTCATGTGTTGTTACTGTCGCACAAACTGCATGTATTACAATAAATTTAAAGAAGAGATGCTCTAGGTTGTGCAAGAAATAAGAGCAGATAATCTTAGCAAGTAAGGCACATGCAAATACACAGAATATCCTCTTTGGTGAGCTGTTGATTGATTATGCAAGTTTTACAGTGGCCTGCGGAATGACATTACATTATACATTGTCAAATGTACATCTGTTGGCTCCAGAGCAGCAAATTATTTTTATTTTTTATTTTTTTTATTTAATCGTTGTTGATCAGTTTAGCTCCATGAGTGCTAGCAGCCTCTTTTCAGGGGAGAGTGGAGGTGGTAGCTATACTACCAGGGAAAAATTAGCCAGGCCATTGGGAAACTTCTCCTGCTCTTTTTTGATAGGTGCAGTGTGATCTTTTACATCCACCTGAGTTTACCAACTCAAGAAGATGGGACCTTGGTTTATCAACTCATCTAGAAAGATAAGAATTAAAGTGGAAGGAAAGAATATTTTATCTTTATGAGCAATAATGTGTATAATTTGGACTTGGCATTTTTCCTTGCAGGAAATTATAAAAAATTATGGCAGAACCACGGTTAGTACTGACTAAGTATTCCTCTTGTGAGGTGCCTGCAGGAAAAGAATCTTTGCCTGTGAGTTAATAGAACTTATTGGTGGGATAGATTTGAGTCCCAACGACTTCCTCATCTGTGGAATAGACTTCCTCTCCATGTCAAGCAGAGTACCTCACTAGCCCTCTTTAAGAGGAACCTGGACGACTGGATGGGAAACAGAAAATATACCCTTGGGATCCCACCTGTGTCCCTTCTGGAAAGGGAAAACAGGTGCTGACTTTGTGGGAATATGGGAAAAATTCTTGGCTAGGCTTATAAGGGCCTCTGGGCCAATAGTCTAGTATCGTCCTTTGAACCTATGGACCTATGAATCAGTCTAAAGCAATGCAAATTACACTGCACAGGTAAGGGGAGTTACCCGCTTCACTATTTAGTAATTCACAGTCTAAATAAAAGAGATGTGAGGAGATAGCTGTTCCCAGCTAGCTGTGATATAAAAAAATGAGACCACAATAAGTCATTTCAAAACTTTTCCCACCTTTAATGTGACCTATAACCTGTACAATTCAATTGAAAAAAACAAACAAAATATAAAAAATAAAAAAATATACAATAAGCTGGTTGCATAAGTGTGTACATCTTTAAACTAATACTTTGTTGAAGAACCTTTTGATTTAATTACAGCATTCAGTCTTCTTGGGTATCAGTATGGCACATCTTGACTTTGCAATATTTGCCCACTCTTCCTTGCAAAAGCGCTCCAAATCTGTCAGATTGTGAGGGCATGTCTTGTGCACAGCCCTCTTCAGGCCACCCCACAGATTTTCTATTGGATTTAGGTCTGGTGCGCCAAAATGTACCTTTTGGAATTGTGGCCAAAAAGTTCAACCTTGGACACATCAGACCATAACACATTTTCCCACATGCTTTTGGGAGACTTGATGTATTGTTTTACAAATTTTAGCCAGGCCTGGATGTTTTTCTGTATAAGAAAAGGCTTCTGTCTTGTAACCCTAACCCATAGCCCAGACATATGCAGAATACGGGAAATTGTTGTCACATGCAGTACACAACCAGTACTTGCCAGAAATTCCTGCAGCTCCTTCAGTGTTGCTATAGGTCTATTCCTCCCTGACCAGTTTTTGTCTTGCCTTTTCATAAATTTTGGATGAAAGTCCAGTTCTTTGCAATATCAGTGTCGCCCCATATTTTCTCCACTTTTTGATGACTGTTTTCACTGTGTTCCATGATATATCCAGTGCTGTAGAAATTTTTTGTACCCTTCTCCTGACTGATACCTTTCAACAATGAGATCCCTTTGATGCTTTGTAAGCTTTCTGTGAACCATGGCTATTGCTATAGCAGGCAACTGGGTAAATGTCAGGAAACTCCTACTAGGACAGCTGAACGTTGTTTGCGGTTAATCAGAGTCTCTTTAATTGATGGCAGGTGTGTACCCAAGAAGACTGAATGCTGTAATTAAATCAAAAGGTGCTTCAACAAAGTATTAGTTTAAGGGTGTGCACACTTATGCAACCAGCTTATTGTACTTTTTTTATTTTTTATATTTTTCCCCTAACAGATTTGCTTGTTTTTCAGTTGAATTGTACAGTTTATAGGTCTCACACTAAAGGAGGGAAAAGTTTTGAAATTATTATATTACAAAAACCTGGCATTTTAACAGGGGTGTGTACACTTTTTTATCCACTGTATATATATATCATCTATATCTGTATCTATATCTATATATCTATGGATATATATATATATATATATATATATATATATATATATATATATACACACACACACACACACACACACACACACACACACACACACACACACACACCATGAGACAGTGGCATAAACACATGTACAGATGGAGAGACACACACACACACACACACACACACACACACACACACACACACACACACACACACACACACACACACACACTTGTAGCAGCAGACAATACATACACACACACACACACACACAAAATCATATTTCCATGTGTTGTCATACACTTACACACCACTACACTCCTTTTGTGGATGAGCAGTCTGAGAAGAGAGAAGCCTTCCGACCTCGCCTTGTGTTGATTCTCTCCCACTGAGATTCATAGATGCAAGTGCTGAAGTTCGCACATATACCTGTACATCTGTGCACTGCCCTACCCTGCATGAAAATCACATAGTATAAATGCCTGTGAATCCACATATTAGGCAATATATCCTTCAGAGCAGAACATGGATTTATTAATGTAATTCATTAGTTTATATCACACTGTCTTGTACCACATTTATATGTGGCACCAAACCTTTCACTGCTCAGCACAGCAACGCTATGCTTCTCAGCAGCTAGTACTATGAATCATGGCATCCCTGCCTGTTATGTAAAGCAAATGTCAAAGAAAACTTTATTGTCACTTTGATTCACAGAAGTTTGAACCAAGTGAAATTACATTTCTTCGGACTCAGTGTGCATACAATACATAGATTACATTTAACATGACGATAATACACAAAATACTATAGACACAAACACAACAATAATACATACTTGCATTATTGCAGTGATTTAACAGATTGTCACTCATTACTATGTTATCAGCAACCCATTGCTTGTGAATTTCAACCTCTAACTCCATTCTTTTTACGATGTGTGATTATCTTTCATGAGTTAGCACAAAAGTGCGCATTGTTTTGCATTTGAGTGGAAGTGACACTCAGATTTACATTTGTGCCTTCAGGCAAGAGTGAAGCCAAGATTTTTGGAATGGTACACTAACTGTATCCATGGTGGTGCAGCGGTAGCATTGTTACCTCACAGCAAGAGGTTCTCCCGTTCGAATCTCGGGTGGAGTGCAGGGAGTGCCTTCTGTGTGGAGTCTGCATGTCCTCCCCATGGTTGGGTGGGCATTCGAAAGACATGCGTAATTGGGCGTGCCTTCATTGAAGGTTGAACGTCGAGCTGGCACCTCAGCATTCATCAAAATCTACTGCCAATCATTAGCGGACCGGAGTTTCGCTGTGGTGACCCCTAACTGGGATAAATCCAAAAGAAAACAAGAAAACAACAACACTAACATGCATACCCTCTCCCAGAATGTAACCCACTCTATTCCATTGTACATTGTACATTTCTAGAGAGCATACAATTTCAGCAGTACAATATTTGTCAAGTAGTTTATGTTTTAACTAAACAGAGAAATCACAGAGATCATGGAGGGTGTGGTGAATGAATGATCACAGCCTTGATCGTTTAAGCAGAATCTAAAAATAAAAAAGTAGACACTGAAATACATAGCATAGGGTCTCTTTTACCCATATCGTTTTGTTTTCCTGTGCTGTATAAAATTTAATGCACAGGTAAAATATTAGTGACATTGTGGATATTTTTAATGGAAGAGATCACAACCACTTTTTTATCAGATGCAGGACATCGACAACAATGCTAGGGTGCTGCTGAAAAGATACAGAGCCTGCAATGATTATGTATCACTTGTTATATTTTGTACCCCGTACCTCAAGACCACTCCTTCTGGACTGTTTACTGCTGTCTGGACTATTATATGTGATGGTATTCCTAGCATACCCAGCCAGCTTCTTTTTCAAAAGCATGGAAATTCATGAGACATGAATGCTGGCAGAGCAGATGTGGAATCATTATTTATTTACGGACAGCTCCTCTACTGACGTGATAGAATGACTTGTATTTTCTGCACTGAATATCTTCTTCCTCCCTTATCTGTATCCTGCTGTACCAAAGGATAGCACCAGGCACATACATTAACTAAGCCAGTGAAGCACTCCAGGTCCACAGTAATCTGTGGGAATGACATTCCGTTTTCAGGAGTGGCTGGGATAAAGCCACTAGTGTTGTATTCGGAGAAGAAACATACTAGTCTGAGTATCAAAGTACCATCAGGTATTTGTGGAGAACAGCATAATGATTGGGTGATAAAATATATAGTGCAAAAGAACATAACAAGGACATGAATATTTGGTGTTGTAGTACAGTTATGTAGCATTCTAACAGTACTCCTCTGTTCCACAAGCAGTGGTGGATCAGAACATAACTGCCCAGTAACAGCTGCTCAACAATATGCTAGCACAGACCTATTGTGCTGGTATTTGATAACTTTCCCTTCCCCAACACTGTGCAGCTATAAAGTCAGTATATATATATATATATATATATATATATATATATATATATATATATAGGTTAGGGTCTTTATTTTTCCTATGAAAGGAAAGTCCAAAAAATTGTTTAGAGCTGTTTTAATTAATTAATTAATTAATTAATTAATTAATTAATTAATTAATTAATAGAAGAGTTTTGTTTAATTGGATAGCTTTTAAGCAGTTGGTAGTTACCTAGTGAAGGTGAATGTGTGCAGTTCAGAAGGTAATGAAGAGGTTATCTGAAGTGTCAGTTGTGCAGGAGAAGAACTGAAGAAATGGTACACTAGTCCACTAACACAGATATTATATTGCACCTTTTATTGGACTCTCTCAGGTGTTACAATTGCAAAGGCTTTTAGACTAGCAAGACCTCTTTGTGAGGAATTAGTAAGTGTATGTATTTTCTGCTGCACTCTTTAACATCTCGTAGCCTTATCCTCTGGGCTAATTGCCTTACGTTTATTCCTCTTAGGTTGACAGTCATATTTTTGTGGTGCTGACATTTCTGGCAGGATCACAGCTGAATGCTTTTCTTCTCTGACAGCTAAAATGCTTGCTTATCTGATGCTGTGTCTCCTATGCCATTTTCTACATACTTGTGTACTGACAGGTACCATGCAGTCACACAGCTTTCTTTAGCCAAAATCACACTGTCGACTAACTGCTGCCCTCTGTAGTTTGCCAGATATTGGCAACACAATACTCTAGTTCTACTGGTGTTGACAAGAACGGATGGGTTTACTGTCCTGGCCAATCCCATTGTGTCACATCATTTCCTCCAATATTCATGAGGGCAGTCTTTCCCAGGTCATCTGGGTCACAGGAATTAATTCCTGAATGCCACTCTGCACCACTGGACTCTCACTTCTATAAATAGATTTTGAGACCTTGAACCTATAAGATAATAGATATTGACTGAAACTCAACTGACAGGTATAGAATAATGCATTCTTAAGAATAAAGTAATAACATGTAGGTATCAAGGTCAAACTGTGTATACCGTATAGGTCAGAAAAGAAAACAGGATATTGGGCTGTTTGGAGAGAAGGTCATCTGGAAGTGATGCTGTCAATGATCAGAGTAGTTTTTATCAAACATGCAAAGTATTGTGCTCAGTTTAAGACTGAACAGAGAAAAAGAAATGCAGTCAGTGGTGGTATATTATACTGAAAAATTCATGAAAGTGGTTAAGAGAAGTTCTAAATTAAGAGCAGATACTTGGGGAAAAATGGAGATGTGTCCATTTGAGGGGAGATAAAGAGGCCGTATATTATAGAATGATAGAAGGATAAGTGGTGTGTAGTGTGGCTGGAGCTAAGGGAAAAGCAGAGCCATTATAAGAGGGAGTCATATCCAGTAAAATTAAAAGAGAAATTAAGAAATGCATCCTCCCAGTAAGTGCACTGGGGGGGGGGGGGGTACAATATATGATCATAATGATTATAGAGCTAGAAAATACAGAGAACTTTAAAAGGCTTTTGAGAAAGGTTGTAAGGGAAATATTGGGAAAGGATAGCTACCTTCAGTTAATTTTATCTGTCAGTTGATTTATTTGTTTGCTTCTTTGTTGTCTGTTATATCTAAGTCTATTCACTGAAGTTGTACAGACTAAACGAACAAACCAGTGACCCACTAAAGTTACCCCATTGATTGGCAAAGTTAGAGTCATGTGTAATACTTACGAGATTCAGGGGATGCGGCTCCTCTTTGTGAGGGTTGTATAGATCTTTGTTGCCATGGTGAAAAGAGCTACTCCATGTTCCTGTACACTTTTCAGGATTTTAATAGAGCTGACTCTGGTAAATCATACATCTGTTTATATGTTTCTTTGTGTATCCTAAAGGATCTATTTTTTCTTCTTTGTCAGAAATTTTGCCTGCAGTTCTATTTTTCTGAGGTATTGTTTATGTAACTGTGTTTCAAAAGGCACTGAAAATAGCAGAAGATCTGAAGTTATTTATGTAGGATGGAAAATATGAAAAGCTCTCACTTTAAACAAACTAGTTTCAAATGGTCTGTCTGATGACCCTTAGAATTAGTGTTGTTTTATTGGAGCCAAAAAGTAATGATGATTGTTTTCCTAGTGCCTTCACTTTCAGCTGGGATAGATTGTCTGCTTGTTAAGGTTTTGAAGGTGGAGGGACTATAAAATGTATGTTTATTCCAAGGTCATGAAAATGATGTCCCACTGAAACAAACCTAGGGAGAGAAATATACAGGGTATTATACCATTTAAATCAGTTATGTATATTTAAAAGTGCATGTGATTTATTAATAGAATTTGATTGCACTGTATGTGATGAAGATAATAAGTCATGTACAAATTAAATCTGCAGACATAAATCTGATTTCTACATCATCTAGCAGTGTAATCTACAGCTCTGAGTAAGTCCCACATTCAAAGGGGACAGAATCATGCTTAAAATAGCCATTTAATTTCTGCTTGGTAGATTCTAACTTACTAATGATGCCTCTCCAGACATTTTTCTAGGATCATTACAGTGGTGCCAGTAGATGTCTATTATTGCTTCTTTGTAGTTACATTAATACTTGCAAAACTGTGCTGTATACAAGCTACCGAAAGATTACATATTAAAGTGCCCACAATGAGGAACACAAATGCGTTGATATTTGACATCTGTCTCGTACAGCTAAAGAGCTATTGAATACCCTCATTATTTTCATATTTCTCTAAATAACTCAACAATCAAACATCACAGGCAGAGCTGCTAAGGGTCGTATGAAAGCTCACAGCTGGAGGAACAAAATGCTGCAGACAGTATGCATATAGTCCAGCTGGTTACAGAGGTATTGTAAGTTGTTTACAGAACATTAAAAATAAATATTTGCTATGTTTGTTTTGATTTATATAATTTAAGGCCTAGAATCTAATGAATGTGACCACAATGACAGTTAATTTGTGTTGAACAGTTTGTTGTTCATATGTTTTCA
>NC_056739.1:440194803-440214803 GCF_019279795.1 Protopterus annectens
TTTTGTGCAGATTTCTGAATGCTAGCTAAGTGCTATGATGTTATGTATGACTGCCACTTTCTTTGTAGAAAGCAACAGAATGATGCAAGTTTCGAACAGAAGTAGAAGCAGTCTTCTTTCTTTTCATGTTTTGTTTTTTGATCTCTGAATATCAGTCAAGTGTAATTTTTTTTTGAATTTTCTGACCTGCTGTAAGAAAACATATGCGTGATGCAAGTAATAGATTCATTTTAAGCAATGAAGTCCAGAACTTGCTGTCACAGTGGAGTCTGTACAGTGCAGCAATCTGTAATAGTTATACGTGCTAACTCTGAGATTGCTTTACTACGGAGCAATGGGAATACGTCAGCAGACTGCTAAGATTTAGTATGAAATCACACTGTACTCTTTTGACTATACTGTTCACAGTTACACTATGCAGAGTAAATAAAGGAATTTAAGAGTCACACAATTAAGATAAGCTTTTTGACGGGTTCAGAAAAAGTAAACACTGAGAGTCTTGCCTAACCACTCCCATCACAAACACACACAACAATGTAATAACCTTATTGTTTCCCAGTGACTGGGGACTGAATATTGTTAATTGTGTTCACCAGACGGAAAGAAAACAGGGCTGCATAAAGTAAATTGAAACCAGGAGTAGGGCTGATGATGATGTGATAAGTGGGTAGTGACTACTGGGAGGCATCTGGACAAGTCTCTTTTGGTCTGAATTTGAGACTCTGGGATTGTCCCTTTAACATATACTGCCAATTTGGAATCTGCTTTGAAAAAGACAGCTGGACTGCACACTTTTCAAGACAGGATTATTTTTCATATATGAAATGGAGCGTGAATAATTTATCTTGTCACACCTTGTCATCTTGATTTAGGATACCAAACTGTAGTGGCAACAATCTAAATTGTATTCACAGAAATTCCTGACACTGAACTTCTTTACCCTAAGGGCAGATGCTCTATTTAGTCCTTTGAATAGTGATTACAATCTATTTTTTTTATGTGGTCAGCATGTCTTTTCAGAAATAATTTTGCAGAACTTTGTTTATGCTGAGAGATGGCTTCCCTGAACTTTTGTTTTGACTACTTCCTAAGAGAAAAAGTTTTTCTGACAAAAACTATCAGGATTGACTGCAAGTGCTGTTTGGGGAGCTATATACATTGGCTGTATCATGTAATATATGAAAAGTGGAGTAGGTATGATTTTAAATATAGACAGCTACACCTTTATTTCTTAGATATCCAGTAGTGCCAGATGCCATGTTGGACTCTGGATGATAACTGATGATGTTGATTTGTATCTTTACAAACTCAAAATGTATTTTATTGCCAACTGACATATATAGCTGTCATGAGTGTAACTCTGTTTATCCATCTATGTCTGAAGAGTTATCAAAAAATCATGTAGAACCTGTTATTCCATGATGTATTTACTCAGATGTAGGAAATGGGCAAAGTCAATACAAATCATAGTACAAGTGCAGTTAAATATTTGGGTATCATCTATGCAATGCTACAAATGAGAATGTTTCCACTTTACAGTGTTAAGCAGTTCTGCATCTCCAATATTAAGTGCATGAAAAGAATCATGCAAATGCTAAATATGATTTAAGGAAAAAATAAGGAAAGAAAAAAAGGCATTAAGCAGTACAAGATTAGTTTTAGACTATTACTCAGGGTAAATATTGAGGATGGGGACCCCTACTATAAGACTCTATCAAAATGTCTGTATACAGCTTTTATTTATGTGAACTTAAATCTTTATTTTTTTAGATAATTACTTGATTACATCTTAGCCTTTTTACTGCTGGCTAGAAGAGTTATGTATGTACCCCCAATGTTGAGATAATTAGGAAAGTTAATTGACCACAGTAAAGGATTTCAACTGTATGTTGACGTTTCTAGTGTAACTTGGGTAATGGTTGGGTTGACATTTAATGATGCACCACGTGATTACATCTTTTGATTTTAATGGATGTGGCTCTTAAAAATGTTTTCTTTTTGGTGGCATAGGTTTTCAACATATGGATATGCATAGACATACTGTAAGTGCGCACACACACATTTGCTCACTGTAACACTGCAATTCATCTACATGCAGATTGAAGGAATGCTAGTTAAACTATGGCATAGTTGAGTTAACACTAGATGTCGGCATATTGAAGGAAACCAGAGCTGCTACTAGATAAAACCTACACAGAAAGTGGGCGGACATGGAAACTTTACAGAAAGATGCACCACCAAAAACTCAACCAGAGAGTCAAGATTTTTGAGGTTGTAGTGCTACTAATTGTGCAAATATGTCAGTTGTCAGCTGCTTTCACACATATCTGTTCACATCACCACAGATTATCAATTACTGTATACGAAACTATAATTACAATTCTAGTGAGAGTAGAAAGTAACCCAGTTTATCTGAGTTGGAAAACACACAAAGAGACTTAAACAGATAATTACCTGTTGTAGCTCATTGCTTGATTTATTTCTGATAACTGTTCACCTTTGGCTAAACTAAAGGATGTTACATTAAGAAGACTGTGACTGCAACTCTAGTGGGATTAGAAAGATTTCCTGGTCTAACAAGTTGAGAGAAACACAAGGGGGCTTAAAGGGACAATTACTTGTAGCTAGTTGATACCTTTTCACTTTTAGCAAACCAAGTGTGTTTTTACATTAAAAACAGTGGGACTGCTATTCTAGTTACAGTAGTTAAGTAGTCTGGTCAGTGCGAGTTGGGAACACACAGAGGGGCTTTTAGTGAGATTGTTTCATCAGCCAGAGGGCTTATTATGGGGTTAGCTGTTTGGTGTTAATCTGCATTTGAGATATACTTTTACTGTACTTTTACATTAAGCAGTTAAAGTCACCCATCTTGTGGCATAATGTGTTTACCTAGTCTTTCTGAGTTGGAAAGCACTCCAGAAAGCTCAAAGTGTAGTCATTTATTGGCCAAAGGGCACAGGATTTAGTTTTCAGTTTTTTGTCTTCTGTAAATTAGGTGCATCTTGCACAGAACTGTTCACTGCTTAGAGGTGGCTAGCAGTACTCCATATGGTAACAAACCTATAAACCAAATTCCTAAATTATAATAGCCCAATTCTACTCCCGGTCCTGACAACATTGGTTTATAATTCCCTAATGTCCCTGTGGCCAGCTTGGCAGATATGGGCATCCTGAGACAATGTAGCAGTTGCCTCATGTTCTCAAATGACCTTTTAATCCTTAAAGAAGCTAACACAGTATGCAAAAGATGTACATATATAACCTCCTTGAAGGCAAAACTCTCATTTACAAACAACTTTGCCAAGAACACACACGCTGCATCCTTCACATATTCCTCTCACCAAACACACAGACCTTCTTTTGCTGAGGCACTTAAAAGAAGCCTCACTATACTTCTGTATACCTCAAAGACAATCTTTTTACACTTATCCTTAGCAGCCACTAAAGAACACTCCAAACGCCACACCTAACAATGCACGTAAACCTACACTCAATGATCTCCCAAGAACAAAGCCCATAAGGCAAAAGGCAAGCAAATGCTTACCTAGTTCTTTTGTTATAGGGGACTCTATTGTACGACAGACAGATACTCCTCCCAATAAGCTGGACAAGGAGAAGATAATGGTTAATTGTCTGTCTGAATCAAGGATTCACAGCATTATGCACTCACTCCAGTCACTGCACCACAGATACCAATATGATTCTATCATAGTCCATGTGGATGTAAATGACCTGAGACCTCAATGGACTATATGAAAAGTGGCATTATGGATCTCTCTGAATATGTGTCACAGACAGGTATGTGCCTTGCACTTAGCAGCATTCTACCTTCATCAAGGATGATGACACAGTATGAACAGAAAATTATTGACTTCAATAACTGCCTTAGTTTCTAATTGCTTCAGGGGAATCCAGTATCTGTCTCCCTGGTAGGACATGGTTAACAGACCACATTGCTTTGCCAAGTATGGTCTGCACCTGTCCCCCCGGGCTATCAGACATTGGCTAGAACTTTATCCACTCCCTTAGAGCCTTTTTTGGTAGTGTCAGAATAACAAAGCTACCAAAAAGTAAAGAAAACAGTGCCTTCCACACATTTAGACCAACAGCAGTACATACAGGAGCTAAAGGTGGAGGTGTCTCAATCTACATTAGCAACAAAAACAACTCCAGGTTGGTTAAACAGGTGACACCCTCAAGTTCATCCACTTTCAAGTCTCCATAGACAAGGTTTCTTACCGTGCCTTGGCCAGCTACAGGTCAGCATCTATGACCCATACCTAGACCTATTAGAGCTGTTTACCATCCAACCAAATACCCTATTCATTGGAGACTTTAACTACCCTTCTATAGACCTGGAAAAATACACTGCCTCTAACTAACAGACACGATATTTGCTAGACTTTATCAACACAAGCATCGTGGCCCAGATAGTGCACACTCCAAACAGGGGAGCAAGTACTCACCAACATGGGAGAGTATTGAACCTCCCCATGTCATATGCTCATTAGTGAGGTCAGACCAGAAAGCTGTCTCCCCTAAAATAAAAATCAACCCAGAAAACCCAACTAAACCTGTAACAGTTAGGAAATGTTCTAAAACAAACTATATTCTATTAAGCGAGAGTTTATCAAAATTCGCAGCTCCCCAAGCCCCAAGAACACAGCTACCAATGCAGAATTATTTATAGAAACCCTGTACAAACATGTAAATGTCTGGACTGAGGCTGTCATGCCTACCAGAAGTAAGCCTATATCTAACACCAAAAACAAACCCTACTGTTGGATTCCTTACCATAACAGACTATATAACAAAAAAAAAATCAGAAAGATCAACTCTCATAGAGATAAGAGCTCTCTGCTTCAACTAATCAAGAAACTAAGAGGCCAAAACAAGACCAGTTGTGAAGTTGGAATAGCCTCACAGGTTAGAGCAATCACAAGGCCTTCTTCAGCTATGTCAGGAACCTTAAAGGTAGTAACACACAGCAGTGTGCAGAACTGGTTTTAAATGGCACAACTTTCACTGACCAGGGTGAAATAGCAAATCTACTTACTGAAAAAATGATCTCTGACTTCACCCCCACTACCTCCAGTGAAATCCCTTGTAGCATACCTCCCCCAACAGCTATCATTAGGGAGAAGGTATTGGTAATGCTTGCTAAGACCAAAAACACTGCTTCAATGGGCCCTGACAATATCTCCAGTTGTCTCCTAAACAGTCTATAACAAGACTTAGCAGGACCAATTGAGTCACTCCCCAACTAAAGCCCCAAAAACAGTTACATGCTAGGTAAATGGATGGCTGCAATGGTCATTATTTAAAAGGGTAGACCATCAACCAACCTCAGGAAGTTTGATATGCAAAAGCCATGGAACAAATTATCTTGGAAATGATCAAGAATGACATTGGCAACCTACAGACACTGGACCCATCCCCATTTGGCTTTGTTAATGGAAGTTCTTGCCTATTCAGCATGGTAGATTTCATTGAGAGGGCCACCAAGGCTACGGATGAGGAGAAAGTTGTACATACCTCCTACGTTGACTTGGCTGCGGGGTTCTGCACAATACCTCACACAGGTATTGTTGACAAACTCTCAGAACTATGCATAAATCCCTGTATAGCTCAATGGACTTCTGGCTGGCTCAGAATTAGGACCCAAGATGTCAGGATCACTGAAACCACCTCTACCAGGAGACTCGTCACCAGTGGAGTACACAAGGGCTCTGTTTTGGGCCTACTCCTGTTTGGCATCTACTTTTCGGAAGTAAAGGCTATTTGGCATCTACTTTTCGGAAGTAAAGGCTAATGTCAAAGGTCTCTGGCTCACCAAGTTCACAGATGACTGTATATTGAGATTTATGGATTCATTCCATGATAGCAACATCCTAGAAGAGGGTCTAACATAAACAAATGACAGGTGCCATGGATTAAATTGCAGCATGAAGAAATGCCTTATAGTGCTCTTTGGGAAATTGTCCACCCAAGTTAATTACTCCATTGATAAAGCACCCGTAAAATTGACCTGATAGTTACAGATCCAAGACCAGATGCAGTAATCTGGCCTTTGATCAAAACTTAGCTGAGACAGTAAGAAAATCATTCTATGCTGCTCAGATCCAAGGACGGTATGGTACCACTCTTCTCAGCCCTTATCAGACCCATCACTGAGTACCATTCCCTCTTTGACATGTACCTAACAAGACACTTGCAACAGCTGCAACATCCTCAAAGATTTCTCACCAGGAGAATTGAGGGTATGAATATCATATCCTATACAGATTGCTTTAAGGCCCTATCTCTGTACTTAGTCTACTGCAGGTTATTGAGTGGAGATCTATGCCTAGCATATAAGGCATTCTTAGATCCAGCTGTGCTGAATCTATTACACATCCACAAAACAAAGAGTAACAGAAACACTAGATCCGAGGACCTGAACGTTGTCTGCGACATAAACAGAACATGCTGTAGAGACTGCTATGTGCCTCAAAGGTTCCCTGGGCAATGGAATAAACTTCCCATCTACATTCCATCATCAGCAGTGTGCCTCATGATACCTAGACTTCTCACTGGTCCTGAATATTGCATGAGAGTTCAGGAGACATACTGATTGAGGAGAGGCACTAGGATCAGCTGTTGGTCAACTAGAAGGAAAGTAAAAAAAAAAAAAAGCTCAAACACACATTGCTCTGGCAAGCATAAATTGCTATGTCATTGTGGCCTTAGACCCTATTAAGGGCTGGAAATTGCCTTGCAAAACATTATAGAATGTCTGGGTACTGACCTAAATCAAGGAAATGTGTTTGGTTAATATTGTTAGACGTCAGGACTTGTCAGCTGTCACCTACGTGTCATGAAACTTGATAGATGGCCATCATGCACCCCACCTTCATAGCACATTAACTAACAGTGAAGCGAGACATAGTCTGTGTGATCAGAACCTACAGCCACCATCCCAGCCTTGGAAAGTGTCCCCAGGTGTTCAACAGGTCTGCGTGGGTGATCATTGTATTTTACGTACTATTCCACCCTTGTCAATTGTCCATAAATGTCCAAAGGAGTTCAACAGGTCTCCATGGGTGATTACTGTTTTTCACATACCATTCCAATCCGCGGTGGTGGTGCTGCGGTAGCATTGTCACCTCACAGTATGATGTTGTCCTGTTCGATTCTCAGCTAGACCGTCTTCTCTGTGGAGACATGCATGAATGGGCGTACCTTCGTTGAAGGCTGTGCATCAGAGCTAGCAACTCGGCATGTAAAAATCTACTGCCAATCATTAGCGGACCGGAGTTCCGCTGTGGCGACCCCTAACCGGGAAAAGCCGAAAGACACAACAACAACAACATTCCACCCTTGGAAGTTGTCGATAAATGTTCCACTGATCTCCCTGGTTGATCACTGGTGTTTACATTATGTGTTTATGAAATGGCAGAACACTATGGTGACTTAAATTTCATGCAGTATGAAGAGATTGTACATTGTCCTGACTAACAAAAGTACATCACTTGATCACCAGATATTTTCTACAAAGCATTACCTCTCTGCAGTCATAATTAAGATACTCTGGAGTGCTGATGAATAAAGTATGCATCTTTTACAGGAAAACAAATTAACCCTGAAAGTCAACTCTTTACTGATTTATTTTTTCTTTTTTTTATTTGAGAAGAAATACAGTCATTTCAAATGTGATGTTCACAGATGTGGTCTAGTTACTTGCACTAATCAGTAGCAAAGTTATAGCGCAGTATATCAGTTGAGTGACTCAGGATAAGTGGTAAGATCCAAATAATTTTTATCTGGATTTCTTCTTGCTTCTTGTGGCTTTCACTGAATCAGTGTACTCTAAAAACAGAGCTAGTATGTAAGAAGTTATGTAGATTTCTCTCTGGTTACCACTCCAAACTGCATTATGTTATTTCTCTCTGTAGCATTAATCATACCTTTCAACTGTCCCTGATTTTGAGGGACGTCCCTGATTTTTGACTCAAAATTTAGCTCTGTCCCTCTTAATCCCTCCCAAAACTAGTGACTTTTGGAGGAAAGGTGGTGAATTACACTTAATGAATAATGACAGTAATTAAGAGTTGTAAACAATCAGCAGAGGAAAAAGAGAAATCCACAAACGTCTAAACACCAGTACCACAAAAAATGTATTTGTTAGCGCTTTCATGCAACTGCAATACGTGCACTTCTTCAGACCTGTCAGACCGGTCTGAAGAAGTGCACGTATTGCAGTTGCATGAAAGCGCTAACAAATAAATTTCTTGTGGTACTGGTGTTTAGACGTTTGTGGATTTCTCTTTTTCCTCTGCTGATTGTTTACAGCTGTTTTCATTTTGGTTTATTTAATAATTAAGAGTTACAGACTTCTTTTACTTCAGAAAATGCGTATTAATTCATATGCTCTGATTCTGTCAATGTTTCAAGTTAATAGCACTAATATTTTAAAAGTGTCCCTGATTGTCCCTGATTTTTTCGTGACTTGTCCCTGATTCTGTTGAAATTTGTCCCCGATTGGTTGAGAGGTCTGGCTTTAATGGCTTGAATTCAGACATTAATTGAATACATCATAGCTCCATTTGCTGATAGACTTTGTATCTCTAAACACCTTATGCATGTTCACACATGTGCGCGCGCACACAACCACACACACAAACACACACACACAAACACACACACACAAACACACACACATACACACACACACACACACACACACACACACACACACACACACACACACACACACACACACACACACTGGTACTCATCTACAAATAGATTCATAGGTTATACAGAATTTGTGACCAAAGGAGACCAATGACATCCATTACTGTCAGAGACAGAGAACGTCTATCAATAAGAAGGCTTTCCTACACATTCCTGGTAAAATTCTAGTTACCCATCAAGTCATCCAGGCTGGTTTTAAAGGTTGCTAGGAAAGTACTCTGCTTGATAGCTAGGGACAGCCTTTTCTGCCATGCCATTTGGGGATGTTGATATGGTAGCATAGGTTTAAATCTCCAGAGCGGGTAATTGTTTTACCATTGGTTCTGTTTAGGTGAAGGAGTTCAAAAAGTGTTGGGTCATTCATAACATGGAAGATCTGGCAGAGGTTATCCCCTAGGAATCTGTGTAACACTGAGTACAAGGACAGGTTGTTTAGTCTATCAGAGTAGCTAAAGGTGCTGAGACTTGAAACCTTTTGATTAGGAAACATTGAGGTCTCTCAAGCTGGTTTAGGTGCTATGTTAACTATATGCTGAAGAGTGCATAACATTCAGTGATGGACCAAAAAAGGGCTGAATACGTTAAGATTTCTCTCCACCTTGATGAGATACCATGAAGGATAAGTTATGCAGGTAGAAGGATTTTCTTACCACTATGATAATGTAGTAGCAAAGGGAAGTCTGTTATCAAGATACAGTGGATATGAAAAGTTTATACACCACTGCTAAAATGCCAGGTTTTTGTGATATAAAAAATGAGACCTCATTAAATCATTTCAAAACTTTTCCCACCTTTATTGTGATCTATAACTTGTACAATTCAATTGAAAAACAAACAAATCTGTTAGGGGAAAACATATAAAAAATAAAAAACATACAACACGCTGGTTGCATAAGTGTGTAGACCCTTAAACTAATACTTTGTTGTGTGTGCACACCCTTAAACTAATACTTTGTTGAAGCACCTTTTGATGCCACTTATCCATGGCTTCTGCAACCTTTTCAAAGAACTTACCCACATTGAAAAGGCGTGGTCTGCCTTTTACCAAACTGAAATAGAATGTATCCAGGAATATAGTCAACTTCATCACTGTTTATTAATTGAACTATAATACTTTATATAACCCTGCAAATAATACAATAATAATAAATAAATAATAATGAGACTAAATGGCCTGTAATTTGCCAGAACAGTAGAAGACGTAGGTCTTCTTTCATAGAAATTGTCTCATTCCAGTCACCTTTAAATAGGTGTGGTACATTTTTTACACAGTATCCTAATTGTGGAAATATTTCCTTTACTTCCTCACCTAATACCCAGCAAAGCAATATTTAACAGGAGATACTTCCTGTTATTTACTTTCATACCTTCTCCCCCTTGCTAAATTCTGTTTCTCTCTTTTCTGAAAAAAGGTATTAAATGTAAAAAGCGAGCTAAATTACTTGCACTATGTATATGTCACATTTGCCACTATTTGTCAAAGTCAAAGTAAACTTTATTGTCGATCAGATGTACCTAGCAGTGCCAGCTGAATGAAATTTCATTGCTTAGTTCCAGTGCAAGACATAACATAACATATAATTAGAGGGACAGTAAGAGAGATTCATATACAGTAATAATTAGGATACTTGACAACACACAAATTTACCGCAATTGGACAATAAGACATTAAACAATATTATACTAGTAGGTATGGCACAGACTAAGAACTCCCATTGTGATTTGCTTAGAAAATTGCACACCCACATTAGTAGTGTGATAAACTCTGTTTATATTGCACATATATTGGGTGATTACTCACGCTGGCTATTGCACTAATAGTACTACAAGAGATGGGCTTACTGTTCCTGTTATTAAACAATTGCCAAATAGTTACTACAGACAGTAGACCCCAGCTTGTGGGATACTGATCCTGTTATCTACTCTCATGCTTGACATTTGAGTTCAGCAACCTTATGGATAGAGGGAAGAAACTTCTGTTCAGTCTAGATGTTTTGCAGTGTAAGCTGTGATATCGTCTACTGGAAGAGAGGCAGAAGAACATGCCATGCACATGATGGGTGAGGTCATCTGTTATCTTCCTAGCTCTTCTCACACACCTAGTCTTATGCAGCCCATCCATGGACAGAACTGAGGAACCAATGATTTTTCAGCTGCCTTCACTACCCTCTGGAGAACCTTGCAGTCAGATGCTTTGCAGTTTCCGTACCATATGATGATACTATTAGTGAAGATTCTCTCGATGGTCCCCTGTAGAAGGCTTTGAGGATAGTGTGTACCAGGTTTGCCTTCCTCAGTTTCTGTAGGAAGTTTAGACATTGTTGTGCCTTCTTAACTGTGTGGTTAATGTGAGTCATCCAGCATAAGTCATCGGAGATGTGCGCCCCCAGAAACTTAGTACTTCGACTCTTTCCACTGCCACCCCCTTAATCTCTAGAGGATGAAGTACCTCCTGTATCCTCCTGAAGTCCACTATTAACTCTTTGGTCTTGTTTACATTTAAGGCCAGATTATTGCTGTTGCACCAGCCTATAAGATACTCCTCTTCTTCTCTGTAGGCTGTTTCCTGTTCATCCCTGACAAGACGTACCACAGTGGTGTCATCCGCAAACTTGATGATTTTGTTGGATTCATGCTTGGCCATGCAGTCATGCGACAGCAAGATGAATAGCAAAAGACTCAGGATGCAGCCTTTTGGGACACCCATGCTTATTGTGATATTGTTTGAATTATTTCCCACACATACCTTTTGGGGTCTGTTTATGAGAAAGTCCAGTATCCAGTTACATAGGGGGGGTGTTGATACCCAGCTGGATCAGCTTTGATATCAGATTCTGGAGGATGACAGTGTCTAAGGTGGAACTAAATTGATAAATAGCAATTCTTGTTGTCTAGATGGGCAAAGGATTCATGAAGTGCTACAGATATAGCATCAGCTGTGCAGCGGTTAGATCTATAAGTAAACTGTAATGTGTCCACTGTTGCAGGTAAATTTGAAGATATATGATTCTTGATTAGCCACTCAAAACACTTAATTACTGTAGATGTAAGAGCAACTGGTCAGTAATAATGTAGATTTGTTAGTTGAGATTTCTTGGGTAAGGGGATGATTGTCGTATTTTTGAAGCATTTAGGTACTATGGCTAGACACAGGGATATATTGAAAATATCAGTTAGTGCAGTGGACCATTGAGTAGCATATTTAATAAGAACCTTTCCCATAATATTATCAGGACCAGCTGATTTTCTTGGGTTTACTCTCCTCAGGGTCTTCAGAACATCAGATGTGCTGAGACCTAATACATCTTCACCCTGTTCAACAGGAAGCTAACTTGCCCCAGTGTTGTTATCCATGTCGAATCTGCTGAAGTAGGTGTTTAGTTTATTCAGAAATTCTGTGTTGTCATCACATGGGGAGGATGAAGGCCTGGAGCCTGTCATTGCTTGTATGCCTTACCAGAGACATCTTGAGTCTCTTTGGTCAGAGAAGTGCCCTGGAATTTTATGTCTGTAGGTCCTCTTTCCTCTTTTATACATCTGCTTAGATTTGCTCTGGCCTCACTTAGGGTATCCTTGTCCATTGATTTGAATGTGGTATTTCTTGCCTTTAAGAGCTCATATACTTCACTAGACAGCCAGGGTTTCTGGTTTGCATGTATGGTGATGCTTTTGATGACTGTTACATCATCAACACATTTTGAAATGTAGGCCATCACTGATGTATACTCCTCCAGGTCTATATGTTGGTTCTTCTCAGCTGCCTCTCTAAACACTGGCCAGTCCGTGCATTTGAAACAGTCCTGCAGTCCCGAGATTGCTCCCTCAGGCCGTTTGTACTAATAATGCAACGTTTTTTTTCCTCCCTTCTGTTTGTAATTGTTGTACTTTAGCCTTTATGCTGTGCAATGATCTATTAACTTTCACTGTAATGTATAATGTAAACACTTTGTTGCTTTGTGCCACAGTTGTAATGTACCTTCAGGTATCCAGTATAAATAGGCTCTGCACAATTAAACTTTCTTGTGTACAGAATGTAGGCAATCAGATAAATAAACAGGAACATTTTGTATGTATAGTTTATTGGTTAGTGCTAACAACTGCAATACTTATGTCTTTTGTTTTGTACAGTGCTGGAAGAACAGCATTTTATTTATAAACACTATTAGTCGCTTTGAAGTTGTAGTTTTAGTTGTAGTTTTGTGGTGTGTGATTGCTCAGTCTTTGACATCAGTCATAGCACTCTAGCACATTGCAAACATTAAATTAGAAAGGCCTGTAAAATGCCTACAATCAGCTTGTTTGTGTGAGGTCTGAGACACACACTATTAACCGTTATACTACACTACAGCATACTGGAAGCCTGTTTATTAGAATCTTGGAAAAATGCAGACACCATTCCTAATGCAGTCACCATACCCTCTCCTTCCCTCTTTCTGCCCACCCCTTCTGGTTGGAGAAGCTAGGGTAGAAGTGTTCACATTCTCTTGTCTGTGTTTAACACCTACTTGCAACAGGATTTTGATAAAATGAAAGCACAAATGTTTGAAGAAAAGGGGAACAACTTTCCACAGTGCCCACTTCTAGGAATTGGGGAAAAAATGTTTATCACACAGCATTCATTTTACCTTTTCTTCTTCTTTGTTCAAAGTCTTACAGCCATTTCACTAATGCCATATTGTCCTTAGCAAACAACATCTGTGTTTGCATTTTTACTGAGCTTTTTATTGTATAGTTTAGTAATTTAAATTATGTTTTTGTTTCTTTGTGTTTTCTAATGGAATGTCTCTGTTATTATACATTTAGAAATAACTAGATGTAGTCAGACACATCATTATGATTGTTGTGTGTTTGTTGGAATATATGTGAGGCTGTGCATATGTCTTTGTGTATAGTTGTGTGTTCAAAAAATGAAAGTAACAGTGATTGTTTTCCTTATTTGACACCTGTAATAGCAAATGTCAAACATCATTAGCTATTTATACACACAGTTGCTCAAAATTAGACTTCTGTTTTGACAGATGTCAAATAAGTAACTTTTATATCTCTAAGAAGTGAATCTTTTTTTAAACATTGAGCATTGTTTTGTCAGCTTGCCAAATGCTGTGGTATGTGGAGCAACAGTAGATGTTACAAGTCAACAATATCCAAGACATACTTTTATCTTGATGATAAATAAGAAAGCACAAGGGAACACGCATTGGCAGCCATTTGACATGTTTAATATTAATTTGTTTTACAGCTGTCAAAATAGCTGTCAACTTTGGCAGTTCGATAGTTTATTCAAAGGATTATAGAGCAGGTAACAGGTTTCATAGTGGCATGAGTCGTCTTTGTTAGGAGTGTGTGTTGCCTATCCTTTTATTTGAGTTATTAGAGTATTATCTGCATGATTTAGTTGCATTTTGTTAATGTCTCTCATTTTCACTGATGAAGTAATATTTCTCTTATTATGTCATTTCATTCAGGAAGCATTTTTAGAATGCCTGTATTTTTTCTTCTTGTCATCGGAAGGATTTCAGTTAAATGAACTGAGAACTTCTACACAAAACTAGAAATGGGCAGCTTAGCAGAATTGCTTGGAAAAGGTACTGTCTTCTGTGTGCTCACAGGAGGGAGGATTGTATGGCAGAGGGGGAGTTTTAGAAAAAATGTTCAGTTTACTCCCATCAACTTTTTTCAGTGGAGGGTACAATCATAAATTAATGTATACTGTTTCACCAACCTCCACTCTCAGAATAATGTATTTGCATGATGATATTGTATTGGGCTCAATTCTTGTTAGTTCTTCCGTATGTTACATAAACATGCTTATCTTGCAAACATGCCCACAATATAACACATGTACATATGTTACGATTAACCTGTGGTATCACTGATTTTAAAATAGTTAAATATAAAGTTGCCAAAAGGAAGGAAAACTTTGAAAAAAATACTTCCCAATTTGTGGCAGTTTTGTTAGCTGAATAACTTTTTTTCCAGCGTGACTTTTTAATAGTGTAAAAGGATTTTGACTCTATGTTTGCTTCCTGAAAGCAGAAAGAAATACCTCATCTCTCAGTGATTCATATCACTTAAACTGTACTCTTTTTGAACCAAGCCCCATACAAACATAGGGGAACTAGACCAACAGCATTTCTATAAGTGATGCAATCCTCTGACAACTCCATCTGTATTTTCTTATGCTGTTTATTGAAGTAAAAATATATGTTTCATTATGCAGTCTACACTTTGCATACATCCTTTTCTGAAACAGTCTGCAGACACTGTTGAAATCAGTCTGAATGTTCTGTAGCCATTCATTTTGGTATCTGCTGATATGCAGCACAGTGTTGTCAGATCAACGCTATTACCTGATCATGGCTTTTTCATAGTATGCATACTACATGAAATAGGTCCAGTATCAGGAAAATACAGATCCATGCATGAATGAGTCCCACAAAAAGTAAAATTAATGCTGAAACCCCATATAAGCAAAAGGCTAAATAAAATGTTCTTTGCAGGTTGCTGCAGGCACCACCAGCCCTTATATGGACATCTCAATCCTAGAACCCTATTCCTTAACTATATTAACTCCAATGCTACTGTATGACAGATTGTGGGTGAATGATTTCAGATATATATGGTAAATCTAGGATTCATTTCTAACAATTCACAGTTCTGGACTATGCAAATGTATATGCCAGTAAAATGAGAGGCACACTATCAAATATTTGACATTGTTAACACGTGAAGAAACTAAATGAAGGATGTTTAATGAATGTTTAGAAACTGACAGCATTTAATTTCTGTGAAAGTAATTAGAAATCCTCAAGCAATTTTCACCTACTGATGTAAATGTAACAAAGATAATGCCTGTCTGCTTAGCACAGTAAGTAAAAATACATTTTAATTTCTCATGAATAAGAAAGTTATTGCAGCAACATGACCTTAGTTATCAAGTGAGTTTCATATTTTTGTTTTCTCCATAAGATCCAGTCCTGAATTCTTCCACAAAGATATGCAGGCCCAGGAATGCAGACATGTCTTCAAATGCTGATTCCTTGATGTTTAGCCTGGTCTGATAATTATTTAAAACTAAAAAGCAAGTCACATCAAATTACAACATGGACCCTTCTGCCAGGGGCATAATTGCTTTACATCTGACATGAGCTGAAGTGTATTATATCTGCTATACTTTTTCAATGACCAGGGATGGTATAAATTAGTCATGTGCTCTGAAGGGTGAAGTGGGGTTTGTAAGATGTGGAAACTACTGCGATATTTGTTTGTATCATTGTCCTGGGTTTATTTGAATTTCTTCACTGTTTAAATGAATCTAAGCATAACTCATAAAGTAGAAAAAATCATATAAAAAGCATTTTTGCAGGGTGGCAAGCCCCTCTGCACCATAAACCCCATAACTCTAGTAACTCCAAAGTTTGACAACAGTACAGAAGTGTTAAAAACCCCACTAGCAGTACACAGCCATCTCTCTCAAACAGTGGGGCCATTGATAACAATAGATGTGCATTAGGTTTTAAAAATGATGACAAAAGGGTTCTGTGCTGGGACCTCCCCTGTTTACCATCTACTCTTCTGATATAAAAGCCGATAGCAAAGAGCTCTGGCTGACTAAATTTGCAGATACAGCAACCTAGGAACAGTCATTGAATCTCCAAATAATTTTGCCATCTTGTAGGAAGACATATCCCAAATAAATAACTGGTGCCAAAATACCATGGACTGAAACTAATTGCAAGAACATGCATCACGTACCCTTTGGGAAGTCGTTTAACCCCGGGAACTGCCATATTGAAAATACCCCCCATTAGAGTTGACTCAGTTGTTCAGGATTTGGGAACTTATGTGGACAGTGACCTAACTTTTGACCAACATGTGCAATTGTTTTTAAGAAAGTCTTTCTATATTGCGCAGTTTATAAACAAAATGTATCTAGATATAAGGATGCCATTGTCCCCTTTCACTCAGCCATCATTAGGTCAGTCATTGAATATTATGTCCCTTTGGTATGTGTTATCCAGACACATGCAACAAGTGGAATGCCCAGAGATACGTTAATAAAAGAATAAAACTCCTAAATAATATTCCCTTCATGGGTTGACTCAAAGCCCTGCCACTATCCTCAGTATCCTACAGACTGCTAAGAGGTGACATATGTCTGTACAAGGCATTCTCTGATGCAGTACTGATAGATTTACTGCACATAAGCAAGTCAAATGGCATCAGAAATACTCAGTATAGAGTCTAAACCTCTTCTGCAACATCAACAGAACTGTTTTTTGAGGGACAGGTATATCTCAAAGAGGATATCACCGCTCTGCAACAGACGCTCCAGCCACATAAAATAAGGTTCATCCCCTGTTCATATTCAAGCTCAGCTTAGATCTATGGATAGGAAATGGAACATTTACATTAGCACTGCCCCTTTTTCCACTAATGGGAAGAGACAGTTCTTAAATGATTTATCCCATGCATGGGTTCTCCTCAGGTTATCTCTGGCATGGTCCTAATTATTCTTATTATGGGTAATTTATAATTACTGACTATGGGATTGGCAAGGCCTATCTCTATCTAAATGGAAGTTAATTTGAGCACAAAAGAGAAATTGTCTAGGCTTAAAATGGCCCACAAGGGCAGTTAACCTCGTTCTTGCCTATGAACCTGTGAACCTAAATATGACCAAGATTCTTTTAAGGAGAAATGAGATTTAAGGGAGGGCAGGAATTGAATAATTTATGCAGTGTTAGACTAATGACAGTTATAAAAAAAGAAAACACGTGATGTAAAATGAATGTAAATGGAACAATATTAATATGGTCTGTCTTCTTTTCTATTAATGTATGTGTACCTATATTTTTAAGTGCTAGTTTAGTAAAGATGTTTTAAAAAAATCTGATCAGGAGCCATTTATAAAAACTGCACTTGTCTGAGTATTGGACATCCAGCTTGGCAAACCTCTGTTGCATTCTTCGACCTCTTAAATAAGGCTGTATCAGAGGGCAGTCTCTTTTTTTTTAAAGTACTGAAACTGGAAGGTACTCATAAGTAAATCAAAAGAAACAATGCTCACTTTCACTTTGCAGGCGTTACTTAAGATGGAATATAAATTATATCGCCAAGAAAGAAATGAGAAGGGCTTGCAGTACCACATGAGCAGATTAATGCAAAAAATGCATTACTGATATACATAACTTATGGAGATCTTGTTTTTTTTTTTAAATAATACATTTAGAATTTATGTGCTGCACACAGTATGCTGGAGTCAGTCAGGAGTTTGTAGGAGAAGACATTTTTTTTTGGTTTGTTTATTTATTTATTTATTTATTTTGGAATCCTCACCCGCAGTAATTGCCAACACAAAACTAGGGTAAGTATCAACTGAACTTTTTCAGTTGTCAAAGCTGCCCTACATGGCAGCTGGTAGCAGATTTTTCATTTCACTGTATTCTGTTAGGGATATTGCAGTTTCATACTTGATTCAAGATTTCTTTGGCATGGTCTTGTAAACTTTACATAGACAGAACGTTATGCCTTAAAGTGAATGCATACTTGAATGCTTCAGGGACAAAAAGGTGGAAGCACTGTCCCTGCTAGCAGAATGCATTTCCCTCAGGAATGAAACTGCCATCGAAAAGCAGACTATTTTTGTCTCCTAGAACAAATAGTGTGACCTTACTGTGGGGTGAAACAGGCTCAAGGTTTTGCCAGAGAAAAAATTATTTGTAGAAGCATAGAAAGAAGCATATGCTTATCAAATCCATCATGTCTGCAGTGAGGCACAGCTGCTGCCAATACTTCTTTGCCATATTTAATGTTTCATTGCAAACCATATCTATTAAATTTACTTAAGCAGAAAGGGGTATCCCTTGTGGATTGAATCATAGCTGAAAAGGGCCTGAGATAAAACACTTCACTTTACCTAGTTAAAAATTAAATTTAATTAAACCAAATAAATTAGTTTGACTAATGATTACTAACTGCAGCATTCAGTAGTTTTTTTTTTATCAGCCAATTATATTATTTGTTAATTGCTAAATACTCATAGTAAATATATTTTTGTTGCTGCATGAGATAAAATACATACATTTTTGCTGTATACTGTTAATACAGCTGTGGTGTTTATTAATTAATTTCTAATAGTTGCATGGACTCAAAAAGTACAGATTGTGTTTAGAATTTGCCTGTGTTTCTTTTTTCACCCGGAAGCTGATTGACACTGTATACTCTATCTTTTAGCATAGCCATACGACCTTCACGGATCTTTACTTTGCACCATTGCTGCAAGATTCTTATTGATGTATTTGTTTGTTTATTGATGTTAATTGCAGTTATAATTATATGCAAATTATCTCTCTTTAATATCTGTTTAACCCTTTTTGCAGTCTACTGGGATTCTATAATTCACCATAGCTTCATAAGTAGTGGACTTTTTTTCCTTCTTATATGACTTACTGTTGCAAATTTGAGGCAACTTGCCCAAGGTACCATTATTATTATTATTATTATTATTATTATTATTATTATTATGATTATTATTATTATTATTATTATTATTATTATTATTATTATTATTATTATTATTATGATTATTATTATTATTATTATTATTATTATTATTATTATTATTATTATTTGGAGGAGTAGTCTGACAAGATTGCTGAAAAATGGAAGAAAGAAAACCTGAGTGCCATTTGGGGAAATTTGTTGATGCTGTTTAACATAGAATTAAATAATTAGCATTTTGAAATATTAACTATTTGATAACTCATCTACTGAATGCTCTAATTTTTAAAATTCTCACACAAGATTAATGCCCACCCCTCAAACGACTACTCCAAATTAGAGATCAATTAAGATTCCTCAGGAACAGCTTAGAAAATATAATCACTTTGGTGAGGCCTAGATTCAGACCTGCCATAGGAGAAAAAGCCCTTTGCAGAATAGGACCATATGGAATCAACTGCACATTTATTTATTTATTTATTTATCATTTGTTGACCAGGAAAATCTGACTAGGTTCCACAGAGCCTGTTTTCAGCAGAGGCCCGGGGAGAAATGCTCCAGATATAAAAAGCACTGAAACCATTCAGAAATTAAAAAAAAAGTCCTAGAAAGTATTTAAAATAATTCTGTGACACCGGCTAGCATTGCAACTCATAATTTGTACTTGGAATTAATTCCTTTACTTTGTAAATCAAACTATATTTCTGCAGATATTTATATTTATTTAGTATATGAAACTGTATTACTGCAAACATTTATTT